>NC_085023.1:11093935-11216741 GCF_963692335.1 Osmerus eperlanus
CACAACCAATGCAAACACTCACAACAAATGAGCATCCTGTTGAGAGGAGATCCTGAGCAAACATCGGACAAATGCTGGTCAAACTCTTCTGAACCCTGCTGGCACCTATAGGAAGTACGAGCTCCACAAGGTCCTGGCATTTGAAATGGGCACAGGTTTCGACACATGACTATTAATCAGTTAGCGCAGACATAGCCAACATGGACAAGAGGAGGTTTTTATTGTGGGGGTGTGGGGTGGGTGTGGGGTTACAGGGACCTCGAGAGGAGAACATGGAGGGTGATGGAGGGAATAATTGAGAGGGAGAGGACAAAGAGAGAGAGGGACTAGAGAAGAGAGCATGAGTCAATAGGAGAAGACTGGCAGAAAGAGGGGGGGAGGGGAGGAGAGCCATAACATATGCATCCACAAGCATCTCCCTGAGTGTGAGCAATTTCAAATGGCCAAGTCCTCTTTTTTATCTAGCATTCCAGCCCTCCTCCAGTCTCACCAATTAAGAATCTTATCTACACTTGACCCTTTTAATATGGAAGGGTTAACCATTGCGGACAATCCCCTGTGCTTCAAAAAACGCTTATTCCACAGCTGGTTATCAGTTTTAGATACCCATCAGGACTAATGACTAATACAAAGACAGTTATAGCAGTAGCAGAGTGAGGTTTATCGGTAGCACACACACCTTTAGGCACCGTCAGCAGCAGAGGTGGCGTTAGACATAAACTCTACTGGGGCAGAGGCCCTATTTCAAATCCTTTTTTTTCTTTCAAGCTTGCTGCGCACAATGCACTACTAGCCTATAGAAACTCCCCTTGCTTAAACCGCCATACAACAGTTCAGGGACGCAAGTTTGATATCAGCTTTGGCAGGGACATCAATAGTTAATGCGAGCGCGCGCACAGTTTTTTTTTCGCATTAATTTGAGCGCAAATACTTTTTTTGAGCTTCATGTAATATTGTTTTTATGATTTAGTCTAAATAAGATGATCGGTAGGCCTATCATTTAGAAACTATATATAGTTTGGTAATGTTTTCTTAGCCTACCTCAATTCTGACTTGTGTGCCGAGTCCGACACCTGGACTTCTGTGTGCTGCTGTGCTATTTGGCAAGCTCAGAAGAGCGCGCCGACATGGAATTCTGCATGCATCGGTTTGTGTTTTTCGTTAAACACTTTTACAAGCGTTGATTGGGATACTGCGTTTATTTTTTCAGAGATTATTAATCAAAAATGAATGCACTGACTAAATAAAGTACATTGTTAAAACTCAAACTTTTGATTTTACTGGGGCACAGCAGATTTATACTGGGGAACGTGCCCCAGTAAAAAGGATCTAACAACGCCCCTGGTCAGCAGACATGGTGAACTGACATACACAAGTCACCAACTGACGTCCGTGCTCTTATGACCGGTGGAAGAATGTCAATGTTTGCTTGGTGAAGCTAGTAGTCACTAGGCCTAATGTGAAGGGTAATAGAAAGCATAACTAAGTAAATGTTATGTATATAAGTTTAAATATAAATATATATATAAGTTTAAATATAAATATTTTATATATATATACTAAATTTCTTTACTGGTTCTTGAACTGGTTAATTCACCTATCGTGAGGCAGCGGTCAAATTGTTCGATTTTTGAGAATGATTATTATCATTATTATTATTTCAATCAGGAGAGACCTGGGATGAGTGAAGTGATTATGTATTGTACGAAAGATGATGGATTTAAACCCCATGGGGAAATCAAAGATCAATGGGCATCAGCCCAGCAGTCGAAGAGGAATCCCCCACGGAGATACTGGTGGCGGCGGCCGACAGCCCTGCCAGACAAGCCGAGGAAGCAGGAACGAAGCCACCCGGGCGGTGACGGGGAGTTGGAGGACCGCGCACATTGGTTGCATGGACAAACTAAACAAGGAGAGGAACATATTTAAAGGCACGGGGGAGGTTTGTCACCGTGCCAAATGACAGAAGGGAACGGTCTAATCGAACACTTGAAACGTCATGACAGCCCCAGCATTGGGGTAGACAGGGAAAGGAGAGAGAGCGCGTAGCGGGGGAATTGTGTGTTGAGACGTAATGAGTCCGGTCTTGCCCCGACTCAACATGCGCTAACCTTTACTTGACAAGTGCAGTATCATGGGGATAACAGAACAAGGTGGGGTGAACAGTGGCTACATTTAACCTGGTTCAGACTTGGGTCTGGGATTGAAGACTGGGAGACGATTGAAGAGGGAAAACGGCCGTGGTCAGCAACTGTGTGCGTGCTTGTGTTTTATATGTAGCAGTGTCCTACAGCGTGCCCTTCGCACACGAACCATGCTGCAGAATAGAGGCTTTGCATGAAAAAATCACCCCCCACACACACACGTTCTGTTCCTTCTCCTATTTGAGTGGAAGCCAACGTAATTAAGGAGAGTCTCAGTGTACGTTGAAACACACACGTTACGACTTGCCATACTGAGAAATAGGAGGAGGGGGGGGGGGGGTTAAGTATTCCCTCCAGGAGAGATAACGACCAATATGTCTAAAGTCCAGCTGTGCTTCAATGAAACAGACAGGAGAGATAACGACCATATGTCTAAAGTCCAGCTGTGCTTCAATGAAAATCCCCGTGTGTGATTAATGATTTGCTTTTGTTTGAACTTGAATTAAGAGTACAGTTTTGTCCTTTGGTGCGTGTGGGTATTTGTGTCGTCTTTCTATACTTTTGCGTGGGAAGATTTATGGTGTAAATGCATGTGTGCGTGTCTCTTTGTTAGAAGCACCAACTCAGTGTAGCAGACAGGCAACATATTGTATGATGTTGGAAGCCTTTCAGTCTAAAAACACAGGCTGGAACTGTTTGTCCTTAACATAAGTGACCTCAGCTCCTTAACATTGAGTTAATGCCCAAGCAGGGCTCCAAGTAGCCTCTCTCTCCCCTACCATGTACATTTAGTATCCACCTCTCTCCCCTTCCCAGCCTCTCCTTATCAATCAATTCTTTAGTTGGCTCGTTCTCCTTCTCCCTATGTCCCTCTCATATCCACCCCCCACCCCCTCTAACTCATTCTTTTATCTATCTCTGTCATCAGAGCTGACATCTGCCATGGCTGGAAGGAAACGGGAGTGAATATACCAGAGTTTTCTCTCTCTCAGTCTCCTCGCGTCTCTCTCTCTCTCTCTCTCTCATCTCTCATCTCTCTCTCTCTCTCTCTCACTCTCTCTCTCTCGTCTCTCTCTCTCTCTCTCTCTCTCTCTCTCTCTCTCTCTCTCTCTCTCTCTCTCTCTCTCTCTCTTCTCTCTCTATCTCTCTCTCTCTCTCTCATCTCTCTCTCTCTCTCTCTCTCTCTCTCTCTCTCGTCATAGTGTTCCAGCCGTGTTCACAGAACATTCAGTACATCCTGCTGCCTGTCTAAGAATTTGTTTTATATATATACATGATAAATGGAAACTAGCCTTTGTACTAGCCTGCCACCTACAGGGCTGCACTGAGTAATACACTTCACCAAAGCTACTACAATAATGGTTTGGTAACATGAATAAATCCATTTACCCCCCCCCCCCCCCCCCTGCTACTCAAAACGTTGGTTTATGACTCTGTACCAAGCTTTGTCTGTAACTGTATTTTGTGTTTAAAATGCCGAAATACGAAATGCAACCAAAGTGGTCTATCTCCCAACCCCTCAATCCATTCGTCTCCCCTTCCTCCATGCAGGTGGAGAGCGAGAGCCAAGAACTGGTCGACGGCTCGCTTGTCGACCTGTGTGGCGCCACCCTCCTGTGGCGCACGGCGGAGGGCCTGTCGCGCACGCCCACCCTCAAGCACCTGGAGGCCCTGCGGCAGGAGATCAACGCGGCGCGGCCACAGTGCCCCGTGGGCTTCAACACCCTCGCCTTCCCCTCCATGCGGCGCAAGGACACGCCCGACGAGAAGCAGCCCTGGGTCTACCTCCAGTGCGGCCACGTGCACGGTTACCACAACTGGGGGAACCACCGGGAAGAGAGGGAGGGCCGCGAAGGACGCCACCGGGAGTGCCCCATGTGCAGAGCCAAGGGGCCGTATGTACCGCTGTGGTTGGGCTGCGAGGCCGGCTTTTACCTGGACGCCGCGCCTCCCACCCACGCCTTCAGCCCCTGCGGTCACGTGTGCTCGGAGAAGACGGCGGGCTTCTGGAGCCAGATCCCGCTGCCTCACGGCACGCACACCTTTCACGCCGCCTGCCCCTTCTGCGCCCAGCAGCTGTCTGGTGAGCAAGGCTACGTGAGACTCATCTTCCAAGGACCCCTCGATTAACAGACTGAAGCCGGTGGGGGGGAGGGGGGGGGGGACGCTTGCAGCTTTCCAGATCCCTGAGATATATTTTCGGTTGGTTTTTCTCAGTTGAACTTTTGAAGCGGTTTGGTTCCTTTGACTGTGAGATATCCGGGACTCTTCTGTCGCTTGTTTTTAAGTGACCTTTATATTGGTTTTTGGTAAGATAACAAAAAAAACAACAACAGCAAAGATTACTATATTTTCATGTGAAATGAGACAAAAAACAAACAAACAAAGACACTGATTGATGAATTATTTGTTTGGCAAAAAACTGGAAACAGTATTTATGTACACTACTACTAAACAGTAGGGCGACATACAGTTTTATTTACGTTAATTGTTACAATATTCATAAGTTTCTGTAAGATCTAACTTATATCAAAGAACATTTTATTTATACCCCATGAACATGAACCCACTCCAACAAACTACATTCGTTTTATCCTCTTGTTCCTCTTAATAAATATACCCAACTTCTCTGTAACTTTTGTTTAACTCTGTACTTTTAAACATTTTTTTAATTCAGTAAAATGATGTTAATCAGATATAAAGTTATACGTGTGCTATGAGGATTTAAATTCAGTTTTATTTTTGTCACTCCTCTGAGGTGAACAATTTCCTGTCCTGCTGTGTACCTTCTTCTGCTTGTCATGTGCGTGTCTGTGTAGCGTGTCTGTGACATCTTTTTTGTGGCTATTTATACTTTACTCACAAGATGTCACCATGACTTATCAAAGCAATAGTTTTTGAAATGTTCTTCCTCAAGTATTATGGGAAATTTAGCTTTATACTACAAGTCTTCAAAACCCTTCAGCCATCTGACACCTCACTCTCTAAAGCAAAGGTCGGGCCTAGACTATTGAAGTGATTTTCAGAGCTGTTGTGTTATTGGTTAGCGACACACACACACCTTTTAAAGTGTTTTTACAACCTCTAACGTTCTTCTCATGAATGTCATTCTCAAATTCAGTGTTTATGTTGAGATTTACAACTAAGAATCAATACTGTAGGTATTTACAGTACTATTGTATCTTTATATTTCGAGTGAAGGTGTGTGTGTGTGTGTGTGTGGAGAGGGGGTGACATGGTATGTGTACGCTATGAATGGATATTGTAGTCCATTTTAATTGTGTGTTTTTAGGGTGTTCTCCATCGAGCTAGAATTTCAGTTCTTATTCTGAGTTTACCACTGCTCTTCAGAATATGACACAGAATCTCATCTCAGGGAGAAACCACTGCCTGGTTACCTGTGTCTCACACACACACCTATATATCTGACCTGTGTACACCCAAACACACACTGTCTTTGCAAATAACTTCGCAGGATACCTCATAGGTTAATGACCGTTCCACTAATTGTTTCATTTAACTGTGTCTCTGAAATGCCCCACTGTCAAATGTATTGAAACAAATGTATTTAAAGTGGCGCGTTTCTCTTTGTGGGGAAAAAGTGTGCAAGTAAGGGCTCTATTCTTCTGACTGACTGTACTGTTAATTTAAAGCTGTCTGCATGGTTGCTCTCTGCCAAGACATGGTGTGTGTCTCGTCTCTGCTCCAATCTGCCGTCTCCTGACACTGAGGCAAAAGCTGAGGTTTCAAATTGACTGTTTTTGTACCAACTTTAAACAATAAAGTTGAAAAGAATGATACATTTTAATCTGCTGCATGGATTTACTATACTTTGAAACATTTGTATTGTGTTTACCAAGATACATTTATTTAAACCTGACACGCATTT
Source organism: Osmerus eperlanus (assembly GCF_963692335.1). NCBI lineage: Eukaryota > Metazoa > Chordata > Actinopteri > Osmeriformes > Osmeridae > Osmerus > Osmerus eperlanus. The sequence continues at coordinate 11,099,969 of NC_085023.1, forward strand.
CACTTTAGAAAAGAGGCAGTGAATACCACTCACAACTTGCCCACTGAAACCACAGGACATGATGTTTCTGTGAGTGTACAGTACTGCAGCACAAACACGGCTAATGAAATGTCTATAAAAAATGTTTGCACACCACTCCTGTCCACAACGGAAGAACCTACCCTTGCTCACAAATACAGACCGCTTGGGTCATAAACAGTCTTTCGTTGAACGGATCACTACCCCTGCTTCACCTTGTGACTGCAGTGTAATTGGCTTTGCCTCGGGGAGATTCTGAAAGACCTTGAGTGGTCAGGGTGGAAAGACCTTTCTGCAGCTGTAGCGCTGTGCTGTCTACCTCAACACTATTCTAGCAGTATGTACTGATGTGGAGGCAATTGCCTGTATTTCACACAATGCTGTTCCACACAGTACTTAAAATTGTAAATCTCATGTCACACATGATTAATGAAAACTTGCCTTATTTTTGCACAATTTTCCACTTACTGTAGTGGTACAAAGATTTGAATTGACATCTTAATTTGGTGATACTTTCTGTAAATCAAGTAGGAATTGTGTTACAAGGACAGAATAGACAAAGAGCAGGTTGTTTGACTTGTATATTGCACTTTATTCAGCTCCAGGGTTGAGGCTGGGAAAGGGCCATGGTCTCGCAGCTCAAACGCACATTCACAGATTTACACACTTATTGCTTTCAGACTTAATGCTGCTTGCTGCTAACAATGCACCCAGCTCAGACATTGGTTTGTCAACCCGCCAATGTATGTGTGTGTATATGTCAATCATTTATGTCTCAATAACTGTTTTTAAACATATTTGTTGATCAAATACTGGACCTAGCCTCTCACTACTTCTCTGGAGAGACAGCTCTGAGAGAAAAGAAGGATGGATTGACAGACAGTAAGGTAGAGGTACAGGTATGTTTGCGAAGACATAAAAATATTGACAAAGACAAACTGATTTTGTAAACTATGCTGATAAAAAAAGGTAATGCACATTATAGTGTTATTCAATCCTTCATCATTTGGATAATTATATCAAACATATTCAAAAGGATTGTACAGACTGGGTATGTATTTCACGGATGCAACCATATATCAATTATATATGGCAGAGATCATTGATCTGATATGGCCTTCAAATATGTTTCTCACATGTATCACAAACTTCATAAAGGGTATCAAATATGAACTACATGTACTGCAGGGATATCAGACCAGTGACCCATTCTAAATATGGCACCATTCCATCAGAGTATGTTTGGGGTGATGTGGTTCAAAGGCAAGAGGTGTGTGTGAGTGAATAGGTCACATGACAGGGGAGCAGGTGAAGCCCTCAGTGGTCCAGGATGCGGAGGTTGCCAGACACGATCTTGTTCTCCAGCATGGAACCGGCTGGAATGTCGATTCGATCTCCATGATTGGCTATGATGATTACCGTTCCCTACAGGAGGTAAGAGGAGGCTGATGGTTACAAAAAGACTGTCGGATTTAGAGAAATGTGCTTTTTCTAGTTTACGTGTACATTCAGTAAAACTAGCTCAGTAAACCAGTTTACTTAAGACTTGAAGAAAAATGGGGTGTTTCAAAGTCTACAGGCCCGATGCTAGACCCACCTTCAGAGAAACTTGCTTTCCGAACGTGACGTCTCCAGACACCGTTAAATGGTCCAGCTCCAACATATCTGGAATGCTCTCGAAGCGAGTCACATACTCTTGGACCTGCGGAGATGAACAGATGGATAAGACAGACAAGACAGATGAACAAGGACCTTAGTTTTAGTGGAAAGACGGGTGGTAAGGCAGAGATGGGGGTCTGGTTAAAACCCTGAGTATCGTCTCTGACTAGTACAGCATCGTCTGGTCCAGACTGACTAGTACAGTGCAGTGCTCTTTCCCCTCCACACTGCCCCCTGCAGACAGTGTAACATGGATATACAGTGGGACCACCACAGCCTTTATGTCCTGCCTGAGGCTGATAAGGCAGTACCACGCCTTTCTGTCATAAACAGTGTACTGCGTGACATCAAAGTAGGGACAGAGGGAAGGATAAAGGAGTGAATAATGAAGGGATATAAATCACCTCCACTATCTCTGACCAGGCTCGGCCACACTGCATTGCAGGAGTTTGAGTGTTGAGCTACAGAAACATACAGTACATATTGAGAAGGGGGACAACAGTGGGACTGGAATATTTCCTATTCTACTGATAATCATGTTTTTGGTGTGCAATCATCTGACTTGACCTTGTATGAACATCTGGTGACTGAAAATGCCACAGTTCTAGCAAGGTTGTTTGCCAAAATTAATACAACCAAATTCTGCATGCACTTTCAACAACTTGTTTTGTGTGTTTATTTTTTGCTGGGTGCTGTCAGCCAACTAAACCAGAGATTCCTCTATAAACATGACATTTTGTGTGACAACAGAAGTCACATAAAACTTTGTTGCAGTCTATTCTATAAGACCTTATTATGGTTCAACAGTACATCAGTGGATGGAATAGGTAATGGGTTATATGTGACAAATTGATTCGTTTTTTAACATAAATAAATGGTGTTGGTGTTGTGTGCTTCAACACTTATCTTGCTAGATAACAGGATTAAGAGGGGTCATAAGTGCATAAGTTCACGATGGGTTGAATAGACTGACAGTAGGCAACAGGTGACAGTGAAACAGTATTGTATAAACCGGTTCAGTGTGCTTAAGATACCCAGGTAGGGCGTTTTAGGGCAGCTTCTAACCAAAAGAAACAAGCTATAACTGATAACTATGAATCCCTTTTCAAGAGAAGTATTACTATTCAGAAATGAAGTTCATTGTTTATATTGGTTCACTTCAACAGTCACCAATGAAGCCATCCAATTTGACTGATGCCCCTTTTCTACCAACATGGAATGAGTTCCGTTCCAGTTAGCGCACCTAATTTTGAACTGTTCAGAGCATTTCAACCAAACATTAATAGGTTTACAAACAAAAAAAATGGTCCCCTACTGGAACCGAAAAACAGTAAATACATTTTTTCTTGACTTGAAGCACGAACCATGAAGATAATTGTAGTGAGTTTCGATCAAATTCGTAACTTGGAATAATTTCATTATTTAAAATTGATAGCACTAATATCTTACACTACGTGTTCTGTCTTTTAAATTAAAGTACATTTTGGGAAACTGTTGGTTATAATGATGCCTTTAAGCATGCCCAGATTTCCAAGCTGTTTACAACTTGTACATTCGCCTCGTGTGACATTAAGCAGCCTCAATATTAGTGCAACGCCCTTTGTTGATGAAATATCCTTGATTACAAGGGTTCAGCTCAAAACAGGTGGAAACGTGAGCTGGTTCGCTAGGTAGCACCACGGTTTCCAGAATCCTGAACAGAACCGATTCAAGGACCGGAGCTAACTAGGGGGAACATGAGTGTACAACTGCATTACCTTGGTGAAGGAACTGCCCAGTTTGACGTGGGGCGTGGTGGGAAACTCCCTCTTCTGGCTCATGTTCAGTGACCCCGCCTCCAGGCTGTACAGGTTGGACATGACCAATAGGAGGTCGGAGGTGGTCTTGACAGGCAGGAAGCGGCTGCGGGGCACGTTGATTCCCAGAGCGTTGTCGAAGCTCTTGATGGCAGCGCCCACCGCGGTCTCCAGCTGGATTACGTTCTGCCCCCCGTCCAGAGTCTGGTGACCGTGTGTAGGCCCATGCCACCATCGAGGGAGGAGAGGGTACAGAGGGTTAGACACGTGTCACATGATCTGGGTTTAACTGAATCAATCCACTCCCAAAATACTTGCCCCATTCCACCCCTTCTCATAAACAGCACAAGCATGTATCACAAGACAGGCATGTTTCACAAGTATAACCTGTTTTGATGCGGTGTACAAACCACTGGAATGTAGGTACATTAGGGTTAGTATTTCCTCCTTGGGTTACTGTATAATTGTGTCTATACTGTACAACTACAGCACACAACTTCCTAAGGACCACCACTGGTACAGAATTCAAGCAAACAGTTTGTTCCAGCAAACAGGTTTCGCCAAGGCAGGCTTTTCTCTTTGGCTTACTTTGTGAAACCACTGTCAATGAATGATGAATGTATTGATGAATGAATGTATGATCTGGAGGAAAGCATGGAAGTTCAGACAAGAATAGGGGGTGCAGTTACTCATATTTTGTTATTTTTTGTTACCTATTGCAGCAGTACTGTGCAGCACTGTACAGCACAGCACAGCACAGCACAGCTAGCCTGAGGCTGCTCTGCTTACTAGTTTGAACAGTTCGGCATCAGAACTTTTATTTAACAGGTTTTACTGAGGGAAGCTGGAGGGGCTGAGGTCAAACAATGCATTGTTCCTCTCAGCAGGTTTACCTTTTGCAGCCCTCTGGGGGAGACTGTTTGGAGGCAAATAAACAGTGTCCCGATATGCTTCCCTCAGGCACCACTGGCATTTGCGAAAATGTTTATAGATGCTAGCGTTGTGGGAAAGTATCCAAGGTGATACCATAGATAGACAATAACCAAGAAAACACACACACACACACACAACACACTCTCCTTCTCCTCCTCTCTCTTTCTTTCATACACAAACACGTTTAGATATAACTAAATAAATACAGCTAAAACAGCTTTTCTCCCACCTTCCTGCAGCCATTGGGGCAGCCCACTACCTTTATCCTTAATCTGGATCCTCTATTACACCCCCCCCACCCTCTGATTGGCCTGTGACAGGAAGCCTAAAGAATAGATGCAGACACATCTGAAGTGCCGAGGCTTTCTGCATCATTTATTCAGAGGGGGTGCTCTCTGGAGCGGCACAGCGCTGCTGCTCCACGGGATCCACTCTGCTCTGTTAAACATAGATGCAGCTGCTACCACGCTCTATAGACGGCAGGGCTGCTACCACGCTCTATAGACGGCAGGACTGCTACCACGCTCTATAGACGGCAGGGCTGCTACCACGCTCTATAGACGGCAGGGCTGCTACCACGCTCTATAGACGGCAGGGCTGCTACCACGCTCTATAGACGGCAGGGCTGCTACCACGCTCTATAGACGGCAGGGCTGCTACCACGCTCTATAGACGGCAGGGCTGCTACCACGCTCTATAGACGGCAGGGCTGCTACCACACTTTATAGACGGCAGGGCTGCTACCACGCTCCATAGATGGCAGGGCTGCTTTTCCTTCGCGTCATTAACGGAAGTTAGGTGGAAATTTCCGGTGAATCCTGAAAATAACAGAGCCACGTAGGTGTACACTCTTTTGTGAGAAAGGGAAGTGGTGTGGGAAAACGCGATGACCGCTCAAGAGTTGATGCACTCCTCTGCGGATAGACACGCACCTTCTTCAACTCCTGAACAGAGGTCAAACGTGCCCGGGGGGGTGGCATCTGTTTGGAGGCTACTCTGTCATTCTAACCAGAGAGAAGCTTCTTTCAGTTGTATTATTCTTGAAGGGAATAAAGCGAGGCCTTCCTGACAGGCAGGTGTGGAGCAGATCGACCTGTCAGATCGTTATCGTAATGATGCAGGAAGCAGATTCTTTGCTTGGTAGATCATACAGCGCAAAAAATCCATGGCAGGTGTGGAGCAGATCGACCTGTCAGATCGTTATCGTAATGATGCAGGAAGCAGATTCTTTGCTTGGTAGATCATACAGCGCAAAAAATCCATGGATTTGGTTGAACATGAAGTTAACGTGTGTGTGTGTGTGTCTGCACACATTCATGAGTACATGCACAGTGTTGGTGAACACATGCATGCTGCTGAGTGTGTGTGTTGTGTGTGTGTGTGTGTGTCCTCGCACCTTGGGGTTGACGATGATCTCCATATCCATGGCGCTCTGCTCCTGCAGCCTCTTGATAGCTGCCAGGGAGATCCACAGGTTGTTGGTGTTGAAGATCTTGAACTTGGTCACGGACTTGAACTCGTCCACATGGGCCTTGGGTACCTGGGCGATCTCCAACAGCCGCAGCTTGCCGTTGTACTGGATGAGGGTGCCACCCTGTGACAAAGGAGGAGCGCAGAATGACCCGAATGTCTATCTGGCCGTGTGAAACAGAACTAACAGCAGGTCAGCACCAGGACAGAAGAACAGCGGTGCGTCCTTAAACCTGAATCCCCGACTCAAGTCGGTCACTCTCCCCCACCACTCGCTTGCCGACACAACCACTCGCTTACGGGACGGACGAGTCAAGCACATCTGAAGGGAGGCGATCACAACGCGGAGAGACGGGAGAGGCGTCCTACCTTGACGTCGGCGCGGGTCTTGTCCGTCACCTCCATGATGAACTCGCAGCGCTTGCCGTTGGGCTGGCTCGCCAGGTGGTGCAGGATGTGCAGGTCCACGGTGGCGCCCAGGTTGTCGATGTTGGACACGAAGATGTACTCCTTCCCCTCGGAGATCAGCTGGTCCAGCAGGCCGGAGTTGTAGAAGCTGGCGTAGATGTCGCCGTGCCCCGGCGGGTACCACACGTCGGCGTTCTCCCCAGTCATGCCCATGTCCTTGGCCACGGGGAGGAGAGACTCCTTGTTGACTCGGGGGTACCTGAGGGAGGGAGGGAGGGGAAGAGACAAAAGAAGGGAACAAATTGGAGGATGGGAGAGAGAGGGGGCAAAACGGAGAGGGCAGGAGCGAGGAAGGAGAAGAAAAAGAGGAGAGAGAGTTGAGGCGTACTATAGGTCATGTTTGCGTTATGAAACGTTATGCAGAGAGAAGACACCACTCTTTGGCTTAAGGGATATGAGGCTGTTTAACAGGATCTGTCAGAATGCCTGTTCAGGCCGACAGGTCCTCTTGTGTTTGAGTATTCAAAGTGAATACTCAAAGAACATCACAAAACATAAGATAAAAGAATCCTCCAGCACCATTTAAACCATGGCGCTACTTCACCAAAAAGCTTCCAAGATGAACTCGTCTACAAATCCAAACCCGTTAAGAGTGCGTGATTAACAACAAGGGTGCAATTACACAGGAAGGGTCCCCTAATCACCGCCAGTTTCCGACGGATCAAAGCGGGGTTAGGCCAGGGACGTGTCGGACGTGTCTCGTCTCAGACGGGGGATGTGGGGGGCTTAGGTTAGCCAGTATCTCCTGGCAGGGATGAGAAGGGTCAGGTGAGAGGAGAGGGTCTCGTTAAGTCTCGTTAAGATCGGATTTGGAAGGAAACAAACTCTTGGATGCTGACTGGAAATGACTACAGCTCCCTCTCAGATCAAGACATCAAAGGCTGGCTTGTTAGATGTTCTCACACAAAATACAAAGACTGGAGTGGGAGACAAGAGGAGGGATGGGGTCTATGTTTGGGAACGGGGGGAGACAATAACAGCTGCTATTATGTAGGGGAAAAAACATTGCGGTTGGATTTTAATCGCAGCTTTGCTATAATCAAGCTGCAAGAATTTCAAATTCAAAAAATGTCAAATATTTAAGTCCTGTAAGGGCCCGGGATCAAACCATCAACCCATTGGTTACAGATGCCCTGCTCTACCTACTGAGCTACAGCCACTTCAATGTAAATTGAGGTTCTGTTTCAGCTCTAAGTCATAAATTTCACTTATCAAGGTGAAACTTCACACAGTAACAAGGTCATGTCGTCTTGTAGGCTGTTAGCCAAAATACATTTTTATAGTGTCCAAAAGATATATAGCCTACTGTCATATCATACAGCCCAACATGGAACGTTATTAACCAGTATTTCATTTGGTTCTAACCGGTTCAGGAGCTCTAACTATCTCTTATCTATCTCTCTCTTTACATGGCTCTGATTTTAAGGTACGCTAAATCAGAAACATTAAAATACAGATACTGCTCGGAACAAACCGATAAAAAAGGGCTCTGGTTTGAAGCCCTGATTTGCTTCAACATCTGATAACTGTGATTCTCACGTGACAGTCACTCACCATGTTTAGTAGATTATTGTAATTTAATCAGGTCTAACCTGTTTATCATAGTATATAACCAACATTACCCAAATGTCCCCATCTGGGGGATTAATTAACGGCTATCTTATCTTATGCACACAGGACTGGTGACGTGCTACTCTGTTCAACCACTTTCCATTTAATTCCCCTTCACTCATTAAATTAGAAATTCTCTCTCTCCTCTCCCACACACATACACGTCAAGCAGCCTTTGAACATCTCTCTTGATCTCCCCCGTCCATCTCTACCTCTCCTCCTCTACCATTCTCTACTTCTCTTATCTCTCTTTCATTTCCCTTATTTCAATCCCTCCCTTTCTCTCTCCCCAGTAAGGTCAGACATGCAATAAACATCAGTACAAAGAGGAAAGAGAGATGAACGAGAGCACAAAATGCTATGGATCGTTTCAAGCTCCACCTGAGCTCCATGAATCGACCTGGAAGATAAAGGAATGCATTGCACCTTCAGACTCAAGGACCCTGTCAGTTATGCCCTCTCATCAGTGTCAGACACTGTCTGGCCTTAGTCTAACGTGGCATTCAAAACTAAATAAACCACCACGGGGACACAGGAACTGTAGTGTTTCCCATCAGAAACCGCCGCAGTAATAATGACGCAGTAATCCGACTGCGTCATTATTTTCCCCCACCAAACTTTCTGTACAGTATGGGATTTCTCACATCAAAGCTCTTGAATAAGTCAGACGATGGCATAAAACAAGGACCCTTTAGATGACTAAACAAAGGTCCTATCCTTAAATATTGATGCTACATATAGTATGCAGCATTTATACACACACACATACGTGCGTGAGTGAGTGAGTCAGGATAGTGAGGTAGGGACAGCAGTTTGAGGTTGGGCTACAGAGACAATTGAAAACAAAACGGTTTTAGGAGTACAATGAAGGACAATAAAGTGCTGACATGCTGCATGTGTCATTTCTTTTGCACACCCAAAACAGTGGGTCAGAGTGAGAAAGGGTGTGTCTTCTGGAGATAGGCCGGGGAGCTGCTGTACTGTAGGCTTTCCCTAAACCTTTCCACAGTGACTGTGACGCTGGCGAACGCGTGCTGTCGTGTTACCTGCTCTGGTTGAAGGTGTGTATCTTGACACGGTGGTGTGTGTACTGCTGGAGGATCTTCTTGGTGTCCTCATCAGTATTGAAGGAGTTCATGAGGACCAGGGGTACGTCTGTGTTGTACGTCTTGTTCAAGTGCTGAGAAAGAGAGATTGGAACCAATTGAACACAAATCTTGATGCAAATCAATTCTATCGAGCTAACCACTTTTGAGTATGAGTGAGGTGGACAAAATGTCACTTCTGATTTACATTTACATTTATTCATTTAGCAGACACTTTTATCCAAAGCGACTTCCAAGAGAGAGCTTTACAAAGTGCATAGGTCACTGATCATAACAACAAGATAGCCACAAAAACATTGCGAGTAGCCAAAACATGAAGCACACATTGTGAACAACCAAAGTAAGTGCCAAAGGGAAGAACCATAAGAGCATGTAGTTAAACAAGTTACAATTAAACAACATGAACCGCTATAAGTGCAAGTGTACCTGTGGAAGAAAAAAAAACAAGCAACAATAAAAACAATATATCACAGCGAGTACAAAAATTTTAAATCAGTTACCAATAACCACAAGAGCAACAAGTCTCTAAGCAAGAGTCATTGTGATCCTTGAGGAAACTAACATCGGGTCAAGCGAACCATTCCTAAGTACTGTTGTACTCCCGGAACAAGTGAGTCTTGAGCCTTTTCTTGAAGGTGGAGAGACAGTCAGTGTCTCTGATGGAGGTGGGGAGTTGATTCCACCACTGGGGGGCCAGACAGGAGAAGAGCTTGTGTTGGGACCGGGCGGTCTTGAGCAGTTGGACCACCAGGCGGTTGTCTGAAGAAGACCGTAGGTGACGGGTGGGGGTGTAAGGCTGCAGGAGAGACTTGATGTAGACGGGTGCAGTCCCGTTCACTGCTCGGAAGGTCAGTACCAGGGTCTTGAATCTGATACGGGCCATGATAGGTAGCCAGTGGAGAGAGATAAGGAGCGGGGTAACATGGGAGCGTCTGGGTAGATTGTAGACCAGGCGGGCCGCTGCGTTCTGAATCCTCTGAAGAGGGCGGGTTGCACATGCTGGGAGACCAGCGAGCAGCGAGTTGCAATAGTCCAACTTGGAGAGGACAAGTGCTTGGACTAGCAGCTGGGTGGAGTGCTCAGACAGGTGTATAGAGGATGTTGTAGAGGTTGTTGTAGACTGGATGTTGTAGAGGGTGAATCTACACGACCGGGAGACCGCAGCAATGTGGGCCGTGAGGGAGAGCTCGTCGTCCATGGTAACCCCAAGGTTCCTGGCAGAGGATGAAGGGGTCACCGTCGCAGATCCCAGGGTGATTGAGAGATCGTGGGAGATGGAGGGTTTAGCCGGGATGATGAGAAGTTCTGTTTTGGCGAGGTTCAGCTGGAGGTGGTACTCGGTCATCCAGGCGGAGATGTCTGTGAGGCAGGCCTCAATCCTAGCTGAGATCCCCGGATCGGTCGGGGGGGAACGACAGGTACAGCTGCGTGTCGTCAGCGTAGCAGTGGTAGGAGAAGCCATGGGAGGTGATGATTGGTCCAAGTGAGGTGGTGTACAGAGAGAAGAGGAGGGGTCCAAGGACGGAGCCCTGTGGGACACCAGTGGAGAGCTGGCGAGGGCCTGACAGTTTGCCTCCCCAGGAGACCTGGTAGGATCTTCCCGACAGGTAGGATGAGATCCACTGGAGTGCAGTGCCAGTGATGCCCATCTCAGAAAGTCTGGAGAGCAGGATCTGGTGGTTAACCGTATCAAACGCTGCAGAAAGGTCCAGCAGAATGATTTAAGTATATATATACATACATACACTGTATATATATATAAAACCATCTCTCCATATCCTTAAAAGAACCTCACATTCAAACAACTGTAACCATTGTTTAAACACTACTGAAGTTATTATCCAGAGTCCTTTTAGATCCTTGATAAAAGAATGAGTCTACAACACAAATATGTGATAGATTGATGTCGATTTTTGGGGGTCTTTTTACAGACACACAGTAGTAGTTTGAACCCAGTATTATAGTGATCGCACAGGTATGCGGAAATCGCACAGGTATGCAGAAATCGCACACACAAAAGGAGGAGAGGTTTATACTATGAAGCAAGATTGGAAGTTAGTGAACTAACTTCAGGTTCAACTTCATTCAGGTTTAACCCTGGGTTTTCAGTGTCACGACGGTGGCTCATTTCTCAACAGGGTAGATCACCATGGCAACATAACCTGTGCAGCATATGTTCCAGATAACAGTATTAAAAGCACCGCCTACTGACCAATCAATTTTGTTGGAAAATGGCATTGTCACTTCTTAGAAGATCCTGTGACCTCGGTGCACTAATAGTTTGAGTCTGACAAAACACTTTGGCTTTCCCTGAGTATCTTTGTGGCCTGTATACCAATATTATCTTAAGCACTGAAGCACTTAAAGCACTGAATCCCTTATTGAATGTCCTTGTTGACCTAAGATTATATAGTTTGCTCATCTTGTTTAAGGTATAAGTGTAAGAGTTGTGTTAGTCTTAGTGAAGACAGGTAACTAAAAGATATCCCGGGGCATGTTAAACCCTGTTCGTAGTACAGGCCCCCAGGTTTAATAGCTGTCCTATAGCAAACTACGCTTTAAATGTGCAGCGTCGCCTGTAACCGATCACCATGTGGAAACGGTTTCAATATTACTGTTGACCTTTTCCTTCTTAGGAACCTTGAAAAGGATGTGTGCTTACGATCACCCACTGGACAATGGACGAGAGCTTCGGGGCTTTGGGTGCGTCACCACAACGTGGGGAGGGAGAAGTGCAAACATTTATCGAAAAGATCATGTCTGGGGGGGAAAGCCTTGGATGACTAAAGCAACAGGGTATTGCACCACCCCACCCCCATATTTCTAAAGGACAACCAACTGTGTTTGCTCTGGCATAACGTTACATTGAAAATGCTAATAAGCCTACAATTTAATTGTTGTTTAATGACACACTGCTTAGCCTTGGCAAAGACAGAGTGATCCGATCCAGGAATCCTCTTAAAGACAGCCTCTCTTCATACCTGAAAGTAATCTCTGTTCTAACTTAACTGGCTGGATGAAAGCCTACACAGTCAGTCATCAGGTGTCCACTGAATGGATGGGTTGAAGCAAAGAGTGAATTTTAGAGAATATAATTGGGGCAAGAGTTGTACTGAAAAGAATCAAATTTTCTTCCTGAAAGCTCAGATTTTGTATGAAGGTAATTTGACCAGCCCTTGAAAGGTAAAATGGATTCCTTTTAGAACCACAGGGAGGTTGATAGAGGACACCGAGTATAAAAAGAAAGGAGTGGGGCTGTGTGGTTTTCTGTGTATTGCAGTCTGTTACACACACAATGTCCTGAAAGGTGTTCCTGATCTTGTGGTTTGTATCTGCTTTATTTCTTCACACTAGAATATACTTTGTGTATAGTGGCCTACACACACACAAACAAATACACTATCCTTACAAATGCAGAGAGTGCACACACATACGCACTAAACTCCCTTACACACTGTGTGCTCTGTTTCTCAGCCAAACTTCCTGACCTGCCTACTGACTGATCCTCTTTCACCCCACCCACCTCCTGGAACTGTACAGAAAAGCCCTTTTTCAAGAGAAATCTTCCACGAACATTCAAAATCCTATGCGTTTGCCTCTCCTCCAGACACAGTATATGAATAAGCTACAGCGTGCGCCTTAGGAATGCCACGCTCAGCTCACCAGGGAGAGGGAGTAGGAGGGATGCACATGTGCTTGTAATTTAGGAAAAACCTGGAAAATGATTTGCGTGAATTTTCTCTCAACCACAGTGTCTTTTCCATTGCAGGTTTCTGGTATGTCGGATGAATACTAAGTTCAACCTTTGGGCTTGCTTGATTATACGTGTCTTCCCAAAACTCAGCACTTTAGTACTACTGACATTTGACCACGGAAAAGATGTTTATGCCTGCAGAAGACAGTGTGCCATGTTGTCCTCCTGGCAATGGATGGATTTGGGCCTGGCCTTTTTCATAACCTCGCCATGACCTCATCACAGTGCTGTTTCTTAGTCATGTGGCCCAACCCTTGAGACATTCAGATAATTTCTGAAAGGGACGTTAACTGTGTATTATGTAGCACTTTATGTGTGAAAGTCCATAATGGTTAAATAGATTGAGAATTATAAACATACCTTAAAAAAAAATAATAAAAAAAACGTTAGAACTGAGCATGTACCTGGCAGTAACTGTATGACAGATAACGGTCTCTGCAACAAAATGAGGTTGTAATGTGTGTGACTATGCCCGTTGAGGACAACTGAGAGGCGGTTACCTCGATCTGCTGCACGGTGAGGTCCAGGAAGGTGTTCTCGTTGCGGACGCCGATGAGACTCTTGGGGCCCTTGCAGCCCATGCTGGTCCCCAGACCTCCATTCAGCTTAACCACCACCAGCTTGTTCAGGCTGTCTGCCACGTTGTCTGGAAGGCCACGTGCCGCTATCCTGTCGTACGGCTGGATCTGTGGTGGGGGTGAGACAAGACGATGTCAGGAAGGCTTTATTGGGTCAATAGCACGGCCCCTTGCATCAGCGTGTAATGGACCTTTTGACTAGCACTTCCTGTTAGCTCAGCCACACTGGAGAAGGCATGATAAAAAGAGAGGATCAAGGTCTGAGAAAGCAGTAGAGACAAACGATGTGTTAATAACAAGAAAGAGAGATAAGAGATCGATCGAGAGAGAGAATGAAGGAGATAAAGATTGAGAAACAGAGATCAAGACAAGAGACAGAAAATGAAAGAGGTAGAGCAAAGGGTTAAAGTCAAAAAGAGAGAGAGTAGTAACGAGGAGGAAAGAGACTCAAATAACTAAAACGATGAAAGCAAAGGAAGGGAATCAGCAGTTTTACTTTCAACAAAGGGTGAAGAGGATATACGTCAAGTCTTTTGTTGGAATGTTTCTCACTCAGAATCAATATGGTGGCTGGTATTTACTATCACTTAGCTTTAAAAACAGAACAATGTGCCTCTGCATACTGGGTCTTAAAATCTTACCCAGACTTTTAAGGAGTGTGGGTCCATTGTGTAAGTGTATATACTGTAAGTGAAAATGAAAAGGCATGCGTGTGTAAGTGTGCATATACATGCATGCGTGTGTGCAACTGGGGGAGGACAGTGGGTCATGGCTCATCATGTCTCCTTTTCTGCTGAGTCATTACTCTGTCTCTGAACTATCACACAATGGTGAGATACAGAGAGAAACTGGCTTACTGGTTCTTATTAATGAGGGACCGAAACCAAAATTCAGGATGCCGAAAATGACTTCTTTATTTTTTTACCTACTTTAAAATTGTATTCATGAATTTGAACTGAAAAACTACAAACCAATAAAAAAAACACTCTTTCATTGAAAAACACAGTGATAATGGCTAGATCGACAAGAGTGTAATCTGACATCTGAGGGGCGGGGCATAGTGGTTCATATTTTCTGCCTTTTTTCTCCGATATTTCGGTGCATTCCTAGTTTTTATGGACATCCATGGTGGCGTGGTGAATCCCATGGGCTCAATGAGGCAAAAGCAACCTGCTACCTGCTACCTCAAACCAGATGAAAGCTGACTCACAACATCGTCATTTTGCTTGCATAAATATTGTGTCAAATAACAGGCCGTGTGTTCACACTGAATTCTTGCAAATTGATGAGGAAGGCAAGAGGACTTCAGTACGTTTGTGTTAGCAGAGAAATGTATACCACCTGTGAGGAGCGAGCGCTTCATTACCCAATAATAGGGAGGGCAGTTTGGAGATGCAAATGTTCCTCTGCCCTCTGGGTTTCATCACTTACATCCGTGTGTGTGCTTACTGCACATCATTGCTAATGAATCACTGTATGACGTCCTTTTGGGTGTAACAAGTAGTCTCGCCCAGAGGCGTTGTTAGATATAACACTCTACTGGGGCACAGGCCCCTAATTCATATTCCTTTTTTTCTTTCAAGCTTGCTGCGCACAATGCACTACTAGGCTATAAAAAACTCCCCTTGCTTAACAGCAACAGTTCAGGGACAGTTCAGGTTTGATGTCAGCTTTGTGTATGTCAATGCCTTGCCCAAGGACACATCATTTGGCGCGGCCCGGAATCCGCGCCAAATGATGAGACCCCTGGTCTCGCTCCATCTCTACCTTTCAATATTTGAATAATACAGAGCAGAGAGAAAGAGAGAGACAGAAAGAGATCAGGTGTAGAATGCAAAGATAATCCTCAAACACACATACTGTTCATTGTAAATTAATCACTCCCGTATCCTGCTTGCCAGATGTATAGTCAAAGAAAGTGTCATGTCATTGGCTGGTGTGTAAACATGAGCAACAGGAAGGGGTGTGGCTTGGGTTATCCAACAGACACTCATGCTATTGTGTCAGCCGGTATAGTACATTCCAGAGTAATGCGGTGCACTGAATTGCGCGTGCTGGTTGTGACGTACAGCCAGTTGAACTAACGACTGTGGACATGTATGGATCCGGGATCCTTTTCAGAGAGCACCTCTGTCTCTAAGCTGTTTAGGATCAGTGTTTACCATAAACTAGGGATCTCCATGGAGAACCAATTCCCTTCCCAAGTGCTGTGACATGACGAGAAGAACCCAATATCTTAAAACCAAAATATGCAGGCCAGCCCCTACGGGTGTAAAACCTGAGCTATCTGAACTCTGCCTTACCGGAATGCTCCACAACCCCCCATTCGCTGACTCCCCAGTCTCCTAAAGGCCTGCCAAGCAGCCAAGCTCTGCTTCGTCTTTCATGTTAGGCAAGCACGTCAATCGTTGCCATGGCACTCACACAGAATGGCCTAGGATGCGAGACCCATTTCTTTCACACAAGACACAGCTCTCTGTCTCTCTTTCACACACACAGACGCCATATGACCTGCATCCAGTTTGCTTTCTCTAAGAAGCGTGCCTCACATTCCATGCCATTAAGGTCATAATGCTGCAACAGTCTGTGAGCGTACACGGCCTCCCTCTTCCTCCATCCCTTTCTCCACTTCTCCTCTAACTAATTGTGAACCCATTATTACAGTCCCTCTGTCCATCTTCGACTTCTTATTAAATCCCACTTCACTGTCTCGCTCCCTCGAACATCAGTCTCTCCTCCAAACCTTTCTCTAGCCGTCTTTCACCCTTTTCTGTATTCTCTTCTCTCTCTCCCAGTTTCCTCCATTTCACAGCCAGCTCCCACTCCTTGTCGGACAAGACAGCATCTGTTTGAAAGAAGTGAGCATGAGGCCTGGCGTGCACTCAACCACTCTTTCTCTATTTGCTCATCGCTCCTTCCTCTCCTCCCCTCTCTCTCTCTCTGCCTCCCAGACCCCTCCCCCCCTCCCTCCCACTTTTTCTTCTCTCTTCTTTTGCTTGCACATCCACTCTATCCTTCTCCCACCATTCCCCCTCCCGCACACACACACACACACACACACCCCTCTCTCCCACACACACACCTCCCTCTTGCCCGTGCACACCAGACACACACATATTATTTTTCTTTTAGAACTTAATAACTACATGAATATGCCCATCACCAGCGAGGGCTGATGCTGCATCCCCACACCAAATGTAACTCAGACGAGGGAACAAACCAGGCTTTGTACTTCAGTGTGTGTGCACACGCATGCTCGTGAGGTGAAATATGAGAATCCAATCATACGGCAAATAACAGGAAATGTTGGGTGAGAATTCACGGAGGGAGTCAGAGGGATGATTTCTGGTAGAGCCCATCAGCTCTGATGGTGAAAGAGTAAAGGCTCTTTTCAGGCTAGTGTTTTCCTCCAAAGGACTATGAAAGATTGGTTTTGGGATGTGTTTTGATGTGCAAACCAAAAAAAGCTCTTCAGATATTGCTCATCTTTTACGTCCTATGCCAGAATTGGAATACTGTTCTAAACAAAGATTTGAGTTATTGGTAGAAAGTACTGGCCTAATAAGTATTTTCACATTTTAAGAAAAGATACACAAAAAAAAAAAATCATGTGACATGTTAATGGCAGTGTTTCAAACATGACCCAATACGTTACTAGTGAATTTGCATACTTTTTACCCAGAAGATTTTCTTTCTGTATAATTCAATGAACGCTGTGAGGTTCAATGTCAAACTCACCAAGAATTATATGTTATCTTTTATATGGATTTTTTCTTTTTTTATGGGAGTCCGAGCCATTTCTGCTCTGCCTTAACTTTCAAGCTTTGTACTGGCTGGGCAATGATAACCACAGGCACTTGCTTGCAGCACTACAGTACAGGACAGTACATGCACAAAGCTGTGAGGACATCAAAGAGCCTCCCAGGAGATTTGGCAGCCCAATGTTCTGGAACTGAAGGGAGCCTAGCAACCTTCTGCATTTCACACAGAGAAACCTTTCAACCTCGCACTGAGCTGAAGGAGGGTTATGACCGACCAAAACTCTAAAACTGGGGGACAAAAATGGCAACCCGATTTCCTAAAACTAACAAGACTGTAGACTAATTGAAAAAAACAAAACTTGTGAGGTACGACAACTGACTTTTGGACCGGACAGGATGTCCAACTATAAGAGGCTTTTCACAGTTGATGCGAAGAGACAACATACTGTAACTCCACTGGTATTAACAACAATCTTGTTCTCTGGATTTTTAGCTAATGTAATGAGTGGCAGCCTTGCATTAACAAACCTGGCCGCAAGGAAGGATGGGGGAGGAATATGGCCTTGTTCTCTATCGAGACCAAGCAGAGCTGGATCATAGTGAACAGATGCCTTGCAGATTTAGAAAGACCTGGATTTGAACTGAGGATGTGAGCTGCATTGCAATAAGCTACGATATCACTTCTGTATATTCTGTTGGTGAAAGTTTCCAAAAGGACAGCAAAAAAGAAGTAAAGGCATCTACATGAGCGTACGAAAGTACTTAAGTTTACAAAACAATATAATTAGCTATTGCCTGACAAAAGCATGAACCTCCACCATGGCAGGAATTCAACAGCAGAGTTGGATTAACTGTCTAGTAAATCAAAACTCTTTTCCCAGTGTCATACTATAGTTCTAACACAGAACCTCACTGATGTCAGCACAGCTATGTAGATGGGGTACGAGAGCCTTTCGAAGAAGCGGAACATTCTGGAAAACAGTTGTCCCTTCACAATGAAACATCCTGAATGGTGCCTACAGGGATGTAATCATATCCTTCTGTCCTATATACACTCCACTGTTCCTGGAGCCACGCAAGTGATCACATGCCACACACGTGCGATTCAAATTACGGTAATCCTTTTTTAGCTTGGTTTGATTTCATTTAAGGTATGTAACATGTCCCCAAAAACTTCAATATCAAACACTTTAGTTGGCTTAAGCAAAAGCTCAATGTATCTGAAAGGATTTCTAATACTGTGTTAAGTGGTTTGATATTGGTAAAAGATGCTCTCTATACTAGCGGTTTTATCATGTATATATAGGAGAATCAAAATGACACCAATTGAATCCTTCACATAGTTAATGTTAAGGACTATAGAATGAGTATGATCCATCCGACCGGCCATAGCGCTCAATAACTACTCGTAATAAGCCTATTGTACATACATTCATATAAACAGTAGATGCATGCACACAAGCACACACAAAGCTGATTATAAAAAGGAACATATCCTGCACACTGTGGTCCCAGTCTGCTGTGAGAGACGCTGATGGTTCTGGAGTAGTAGTAGTTGAGAGAGGAGAGCTGGCTGCTCAGGGCAAAACAGACCAACACTGGTCACTCTGTGTGGAAATCCCCCCTTGACTGAGTTGTTTTCGCAAATAGCACTCCCCTATAACTAATTAAACACACACACACTCTCTCCAATAGCTTACCGAGTCTTCTGGAGGTCTGTGTATCTTTGCCCACTCGACTGAAGGTCCCTTCACCTGTAGGAATCTGTGGAAGATCTTCTTGAAGCCCTCAAAGTCTTTTCTAGACACCTGGAAAACAGTTGTTCCACAGTCGTTAGTTAAAAAACAACTATTGCTGTACCTGCTTTTTCTGAAAAAGTTGTGGAATTATATGTAAAGACAATAATACAGTTAAACATCCATAAGTAAAGCACACTATTATTTATTTGTTATGCTTCAATATATGTATGAGGTAGTTCAACAACAGGTAGGTAGTTTAATGAATGGAAGTTATTATGTAGCGGCTTTAAGTACACACAAAAGTAACAGTACAGTTACTGTTAGTCAATAGCTAGGATGCATTTAACCCAGTATATGGTATGTCCTTATTGGGATGGATGGATGGATAGATGGATAGATAGAGAAAGAGAGACAGTCACGTTGACACTAAACTACAGTATGTGTCACTTCCGTGTTTCCCCTCCTTCAGTCTTGAACCTCCCCCCTCCTAATCGCTACCAAGTGGGATTAGAAATAGGAAGGGGGGGGGGGGGGGTGGAGAGGTGCAGAGAGAAAGAGAGCGGTAGAAATCAAATAAGAGGTTTGGGGGCAGAAGAAGGGTGTGAACTGCGCCAGTCCTCCAGACTCTCAGCAGTATGCACAGCTGTGATGAGTGTTAGGCAGGCATATGGGACATATTAGTATCAAGGAACATCTCATTGGTTTTGGTTCTCGCGCAAGTGGAGAGTATGTGTGTGTACGGTTGTGTGTGGGTACGTGGGCGTAAGTGGGTGTTTTTGAGCGTGACCTCTTTCTCAGCTCCTGTGGCCGTGTCCAGCAGCATCTCCAGCTCTGTATGCATGGAGCTCTCCAGCTGCTGACGCATCACTTCCTGAAACTGGGCCATCCCTCCGTTGGCCAAGCCCTTAGTCAGACCTGCATAGGACAAAAAAAATAGACTCACTAAACCGGCCAATGACATACAATAAGGCCCCAACAAATCATGAGATCTCATAAACTTGGTTAATCTCTCCATTTGGAATGTGGTAACCTCTCTGTTGAAACCAGTAAGAACTGGATCCACCTGTATTGGTTTAGAAACCAATACTGCTGGACCATACCCACCAGTAGCGAACCGTGACTCTTAACCCATGGCCCTCTGACCCCAATTACTCGTCGAAAAAAACACACAATACAGCGCGCACACAGCATTAGGCCTACATGAAATTGTGTTGGTCAATACGCACTATTTGAGCCAGCCCTTGCGACACTATTTACTGTAATTGTGAAGTGAATGAACAATCTAACGTTACATTAGCTAGTTTATTAGCTTGTGATCGCGTTCCCCACATCGGGCGAAACTTGTCATAAACTTAGCGATAACAAAGCCCACCCATTTAGAGGCAGTAAAATTCTGATAGGGTGACAAAAGGGGATTTTTTCATTTAACTCTCCATATTCCAACCCAAACTGAATAGGCAGGATTGAAGGGTTTATTTCAGAAACATTGTCTTTAGACAAATATATATTTTTTGAATATATTAGGGCCCTGACAGTTCCCCACTGATACTCACTTTACATATAGTCCCATTAACAGTTAAGGATTGAATTGGTCTCATTTTAATATAGAACTATAATTCAATTCCAGGTACCAGTATTTGGTACTTTTCTATGATCTGTATGGGTGTGACAACTTATTGGAATGATAAAACAGAGGCTGACACTTAAAGAACACAAATGTGGGATGAGTGTGTGTGTGACTGGATATTAACAAACGGGTTCGCGGGATCACACTGTAGCTGATAACTTGGTGTTTTTAGAGCAGCAATCAAACCCCAAGGTGATAGAAATGTTAATAGTAAACAGAAAAAGTCTGTCTACATAGGTTAGACTTTGTCCTCTCAGTGTGTATAACTCAGGTATAAGTAGTTAAACCACATATTAGGTGACAGTTTTCCTTGACTTGGGTAGTATTCTTCTTTCACTTTTGAACTTGATGATACTGTGAGTGTTCTGAAAATAATTCTAGGTGTAATTTGTATTGTATTTTATAGACAGAACAGTGCAATGTCTAAATGTACATTGTAACCTGTACACCAGAGAAAAAACAGATTCAAACACAAACCAGGTAATAGAGGCTAGTCGTGATTTCCTTGGAATATAATCTTAATTGTAACCAAGTGAAAAGTAAATTAGAAGAGGGCATCCTCTTGATAACCTGGTTATATCAGATACATATATATATATATATATTTAATAATTATACATGCATTATTCATAAGTCAATGCTTCTAAACGTCACTTACCTTCAACATAAAGTGCCATATCTTATACTGTAGGCTCACTGTCAATAAACTACTATTAAGCAACACCTTGACAGTTTCAATCAATCCAATGGATAGCAATAGCCTTCAATGAAATGTTTATCTAGTATAAGGAATGAATGTACATCGATAAAAAGATATAGCTGCATATAATTCCACAGGAATAAAAAAAAATATCTTGCTCCAAATGGGGATTCATTCAATTCCGTGACACTGATGCGAAACCAACTTGCTAGAGCTCCTGCTCATAGAACATCCTTAAGCACCCCATCATCATTCTCTCGCTTGAAATTTTGAAAGCAGTCCGACCTTCAAACGATTAGATCGCGTTTCTCGCTTAATGGAAACTAAAATTCTCTTCGTTTTGCTCTACATTGTCCGGTGAATGCAGTGATACAACCAGAGCTGGTCGCTTTATTGCTTCTTAGATCTCCCCCTTTCTCAATTCAATAAACCACGTCACACTTCCTCGAGTCAAATGCACGCCCCCTCTCCCTGGCCTCGCCCCCATCCTCCCCCATCCTCCTCCCCATCCTCCTTCATTGATTATTATCAAGTAACTTATTCCCACAGTCCAAAAAAAAGATACAAATCACGAAGTCTGTTGAATAAAACCAACGGCGGTGCATGCTTCAAAATACCTTGCAGTGGACAGTGTCAGTACAGCTTCGCACACAGTGACACTGACAGCGTGACTGATGTGGAAATGTTTTGTTCGCGTTAGTCTAGCTACATTTTGCTGACCCAGACAACACAGCTTATTTGCCAAGACGCCAGACCGATGCCATCGTGCGAACTCGAGTTTTAAAGAGTTGCGGTGAATGTCAGTTACAGTATTACAGTATGGCGTTTCGGACTCTAGCTATTTAGGCAAGCTAGCTCCTTAACTAACTGAAGCTGTAGGCTAGCTAGAGTTAGCTAGCTAGCTAACGTTATCAGCTGTGGATGAAGCACTATCAGGCCAGCCGGGACTAACCCAACCATTTGTACAATTATGCTGCACCCAAAATGTATGATATTAACTGGGGCTATAAGACATTTCATGACGATCACATTTTAAAATAAATATATGTCCTTACTGTGTGGCTGTTTCAGATGATGCTGCCTAAACAAACGTGCGACGGACTGGCCCTTCTTTGAGTAACCCCGAAATGCGAGACCCGGCAAAATAGTGTCGTAGAGTAGTTAAATTTAGATGTAGAATTTAAATGTAAAAAAAATGTTAAAGCTTAAAATGCTATTCAAATTGAATAACTATATTTGCTAAATAAAGAAGTCTGTACGTTTGGTACAATAACATGGAATGCTAGAAACTAATCAGTTATACGTTTAAAGGAACTGGCCAATGAAAATGCAGCTTTGCTTTGGTCAAGGTTCTTCACTTGGACCCATTCACGCCAGAAATAATGTTCCTGCTAAATTTATCTGGAGCCATGCATGATGCGTCATAATTAAAAGGTGCACAGTTCTGGTGTTGACGACTTGTTCACACATCAAATGTTTAATCATTTAATTATTGATAAGCATCCATCACACTTACTCTCGTTCGGTCAGTAATATATATGTATGCATTTTCCCCGTTACCTGTTGAGCCACACAAAATGCTCGGAAGCTTGCAGGAAACATTGACAAGAGTAATAGACTCATTATTCATGCCAAGCATTTGTGTTGATACATTAGGTTTTTTTCTGCGCAAGACTTTGTCGCATGTATTTAACACATTGCTAACTAATCAGTTGAGGATATATTTTTTATTTCATCTTTGAATTCAGGCATAAGTACATTAAAATGAACAGAAATTCAGCATTTGTTCTTTTATTAACAAGAATGCATCGCCCTCAAGTGGCAGAATTGCACCATCACAACTAATAGCTCCTATGCAATCACTGGAGTGGTATAGGGATGAAAAACATTGAAGAAAACGATAACTTAGTGGTCAGTATCATTCAACTTAATATTTTTCACAAAATGTTCCAATTAAAAAAAAACTTCACATTTAATCTACAAACAAAATAATGTGTAAATCTTTCACTGGTTTTATTGTTTGACTCAACAAATAACCATTACAGTGATTGTAGACTGAGTGCAACATCAACTACATGTAACAATCCTCTTTTCCTTTTTCAATAGGGACCTATCAAGATTTGTGTGACTCATTTCAGTGGAGAGTTGACACTAGTGCACACATACACCACACACACTCAGAGATGCAGGGGAGTGCCATCGTAGACGCAAGTCTGGGAGCTTGGGGGTGTGTAAGTGGTGTTGGGGTTGTCTTCGGGGCTACAGTCAAACTCCCAAGAAGGAGATGGCAGTGTCTCTCTCCTCCACCAACTCCTTGGCTGTTTCATCCATCTTGCCTCGAGAGAAGTCGTTGATGGCCAGCCCTTCCACAAACTTCCAAGACTTGTCCTGTAAAAACAAAAATCCAATGGGAAACCTTTTATGAAAGAATGGACTTTGTCAGATTGTATAAAATGTCAAATGTGTGGGAATGTCATTACAAAAGATCCAAAACGAAGAAATTCCCCATAAGGCCACTACCATATGTGCAGTGATAATCGTCACTGGACTCTATACTGATCATGATGGTGGTAACTGACCCCATTTTCCAAATCTCACCTTGATCTGAACAGGGAAGGAGTAGATGAGGTCATCAGGGACTCCGTAGGTGTTGCCTTTTGAATACACACCCATAGAAATGAACTCACACTGTGAGCCAGATAAAGAAAAGCATTAGAGTGAACTTAAAAAATGCACAACCAGGAGACAATACTCCTTAAAACACAGACAAGCCATTTGTCTGAACTCCAAGCAAAAAGCTAATTGAACCAGTGACAGACCCTGCAAGCACTTGAGCACAAAAAGCCCTTTGATCACGCAAAATCTAAAACACAGTACAAAGTTTCCAACTGGATTCCCCAACGTCTGGTCAATTAAACATTTGCCCACTAACAGCCTTAGGGATGGCAAGATATTACCAACTCCTGACTGGAGTAGTAAAACTTCCTCATGAGAAACCCCCAGAGGACCCCAGCTCTGTGCTGACCTCAGGAGTGCCTGACCAGATATCCCTCATATGGTCACAGATAGCCTTTGCTGCAGACATGGCACTGGACAGCTTCCTGGCCTTGATGACTGCTGCGCCCCTCTGCTGCACCGTCTGAAAGTGAGGGAGGAAGGACGTCAGAGGGTGCAAATGAATCAGGTTACAAATACAGAGTTGGTGAAGTGACAACCATACTTTGGGATTGATGACGCAACTGTGAAATACCTTTTCCATATCGGTGCCATACGATAGAAAAAGTGTAAAACTATACTTCTACTATAATTCAGTCCTCTGACCTTCCTGCCTTGGAGGGACTTTGCTAGTACCGCTGTGTCTGAGCTGGTCCTTTAATGTCAAGGTGTTTGTTAAACTCTCTCTACAATCAGCTGTGTTTAATACTTATAATCCCAGAAACTAAACAGATGGTCACCCTGTTCCAGTGGAGACAGACAGAGCGTCCTTCCACACCATAATGTCACACGAAGGCAAGGTAGGGGATGTTAGTAGACTGTGCCGTCTCTAACCACTCCCGGGGAGCATTCACTCAGGGGAGGGGCAGCCAACTCACAGCGATAAAGTCTCCTTTGAGCCAGGTGTCATCCTTGACTGCTTCAAAGCAGGCTAGGTCACTGCCAGCCATGTTGACCTTGCAATGGTGCACATCGGGGTACTGGGTAGATGAGTGGTTGCCCCAGATAATCACGTTCTTCACGTGGGTGGCTGGCACCCCGCAGCGCATCGCCACCTACAGAATGGAAGGGGAAGCAAAAGAAGGTGTCTGATTACTTTTAAAAAATATAATATGGTTCCAAATCACGTGTTTAAATTTCCTTGGGTTGTTTTGTGCATTACAGTTTTTGCTTGATAATGTCAGGACATGACTTAAGAATAAATCATGAAATGGGAGGAAGTAAAATAAAATTAATTCTGGCACAAATGTTTAGCAAATCCTAATGCTACCTCCAGTTGCTAAAGCCTCCTGCAAGAAGTGGAACGTACAGATATATACCCTGTTTGGCAGTGAAATCGATCCCGATATTATAGTATATAATATATATATAGCCAATGCTGTGTCATGGGACATTTCTGTGGGAAATTATGCAGTCCGGAATAGCTATTGCAACTTTGAATCGCACATGTACAACTAACCATTCCACAAATGTAATTTAGTAATCTAAGATTCAACACATTTTTATGTAAATAAGCATATACTTCGTAAATCTATAAAAAAACACCTCACAAATTAACTGACCACTAGACTGATACTTCACCAACTCCCATCCCACAGTCTTAAAAAGGTTAGCCTAGGGGTGTTACCAGCACATCTTAGAAGAGAGTACTTCAGACAATGTCATATTGATGATTCAGAGTAGCTAAATATAAAAGGCTCATATCACAATCTTTTAAATTTTAATTTGTTTTTAACCACTAGGGGCATAACGTGCCGGGATATACACCACACAAATAAACCCAATATCACTTTTGCAAAGGGAGTCAGGTGGCTGAGCGGTTAGGGAAGCGGGCTAGTAATCTGAAGGTTACCAGTTCAATTCCCGGCCGTGCAAAATTGACGTTGTGTCCTTGGGCAAGGCACTTCACCCTACTTGCCTCGGGGGGGTAATGTCCCTGTACTTACTGTAAGTCGCTCTGGATAAGAATTTATGAGTTTTAAAAGGGGTTTTAGTGTTCAGTTACACTTCAATATACAATGTACTTGTCTAGCAGGTAGTAAAGTGAAGAGGTTTGGAAAAATAGAATAAGGTAGAGGTATGGTTGTTTGATTGGGTTTTGCATCCATGATCAAGAATGAATTATCTTTTACCAATATAACAACTACTAACCAGGCCCTTGAGGCACTGCCTCTCACACTGATATAGGAGTGAAGAGACAAGTAGTCACTTAAGAAACCTGAAGGGGAAAGAAATAAAAAAAATCCTCTCAACACATTGGGTGATTGACAGTATTCTTCCTGGAGGCAAAATTATTTGAGTTAACCAGCAGCTGTTGTAAAACAGGCAAATCTAACTAATAATTTAGTAGATGTAGTAGAGTAGTTTACCTAAAGCTGAATTGTATTTGTAAATACCCCATATGAACAATGCCTGAGATGATCTAATCTCTGGAAAAAAGTCTCCACACAACTTATTATTCCAGTCAGTAAAGTAAAATGTCATATACTGCAATATTTATGTTATGTAATTACATTTAGATAAATGTGGTCCAATGTTACGTTTTACAGATAAATACTTTGGTGCAACAAGATGCGCACACACGCACACACCTGAGAGCGAGCCCTGTTATGATCCAGGCGGGTCAGGCAGGAGAAGTTCTCCTTGGGGATTGAGGGGGCAGACTTGGCTGCGATCAGGCAGTTGGTGTTGGCTGGGTTGCCCACAACTAGGACCTGAGGAGACAGAGCGCTACATATTATTTGTTTATATGAATGAAATTCCACACACGCATGTAGGAGGCCACATGTATAGGAGGGAAAACGATCTCATTGGTAAGCACAATATAGAGCACTAATTTTAATTAGTTAAATGTAAAGCCTCAGACAAGAGGGTTGCTCATCGAGACAGGGGTTACTTTATCTTAACCGCCTTAAAGAAATTACAAATATAAAAAAACAGGGAAACAAACAGGAGATTTTCGGTTTACATTCAGCCCTCTACACTGCCAATGGTCACCTGGTGTGAGAGAAAGAGTGCAAGGACAGTGACGTTGGGCAGTTAAGCGCAGGGCCAGACACTCCTGCCCGTCAGACTGACAGCATAGAACACATGCTCCAAGGTCAGTGGCTCTGAACCATAGATATATATAAAGGGTAGATGTTTGGTCCGCGTTGTCGGCCAATGGAGTCGAACGTCCGCACATGGCGGCCATCTTGCTACAGTCAACTCGCTCACCCATAACATTGTGTTGGTGCTACATGTACTTTTTATTTAAAAAGTACATGTTGCACCAACACAATGTTATGGGTGAGCGAGTTGACTGTAGCAAGATGGCCGCCATGTGCGGACGTTCTAGACTCCGCCGTAAGACATCTAGTCTTTATATATATATCTATGCTCTGAACTGCCAGCAGTTCCCTGGCATTCTAATGTCATTCTACTCTTTGGACTCTTTAGATGTCACAAAGCCAGCATACAACAGCACAATGTGAGCCTTGAGCATTCATAGCCAGTTGTGCTGATATTAACAAGTAGCTGCATCAAACAAAACTCTGTTCAGTGCTAGCTGTACTAAAGCCCTGTTGATACCCATCTTAACAACGTTTTGCTTTCAAGACCTATAAAGGCTTCTCATACACATTATCTTTACAACTGCTTTTGATGCACACACCCCTTTCTTATGTTACCTGAACTGACACTACCCTAAATGAACACACAAACGGGACAGTTGTCCAACCTACCTTGACGGTCTTCTTCGCATAATTCTCCAGGGCTGTGCCCTGGCTCTTGAAGATGGCCACGTTGGCCTTGAGGAGGTCCTTCCTCTCCATGCCATCCCTTCTGGGCATTGAACCGACCAGGATGGCAGCGTCCAAGTCCTTGAAGGCCACCTCCTCCTTGTCAGTGGGGATGACCTCTGCCAAACATATTGCACAACCGTTCATATTATAGCAAGGAACATGCACGTATATACACATATGCATGTTTTGAGAATTTTTGAACCAGAATGGCCTTTCATCTACAGACCACGTGGAAACCAATTGGAATGCTTGCTACACTGTTGGGCCACCTCCGTGTATAAACATTGTCTTTGCAGCACTGGCTGTTAATACAGGGGCCTCTCACAGCGCCCCGCACAAACAAAGCAAAGGACGGCACCATTTCAGAGGAAAAATACCAGGTCACAATGGAGGTGCTACATAATGGCGCCTCACGACTAAAGCGGGGACACTAAGAGATGGACAGAAAAATTCTGGTTCATTTAATAAACTTTGTTTAGTTTTTTTTTTTTTTTTTTTTGCTGCAACCTGCTTAGAGTGGCTGAACACCATAGATAAAAGGTACGATACAGTTAGGTGTTAAATATTGCATGTTCACAGTGTGAAGGTATAATCTATGAACCCTGAACAGACAAACTCCAATACATTTAGCCCAGTACATTTGTCTCATAACCCTACAGGCCATTATTGTTTAGTAACACCAAAGCAATTTATAGAAAGGCAAACATAACATCTACCACAACTATATTCCCCTGTTGCAAAACTGGGTTGAATCATTAAAATTAAAATCCATGAAGTGGGGCACATGTGCAGGTGACATGACTGAATGTGATGTCAGTGTCATGGTTACCTTTCAGAAGTGGGAGGGCACAGTCCTGCAGCTCCATGACAACGCCGTCCAGGACGGGCAGCATGGGCGTGATGTCCAGCAGGACCAGGATGATGGGCTGCGATGGGAGAGAGTCAGAGCATGTCACCACTGCTTTATCATATGAAGGCTGCAACAATAAAACTGCACCAACTGGGTCCACAACAGAGGACGGAATATGTATCATCAGGAATAGTGCTGAGCCTGAACCATTTAAATGTAACTACTGTTACAACCAGTACAAAACTTAAAACTGAGTACATTATCAAGTGTATGCCTTTCAAGGTCACATGAAGCTTTACCTAAATTGTGAATGAATTAGTGCGTTAAACTTTACAACTTTATCACTGAATGACAAGACAGATGTCCTGTTTTTTAGTCTTTCCAACTGGGGGTCAATCTGTCCGCAAGAGTCACTCTCTTTACAAACCATAATGAGATCAGTCAGAAAGTTACGTAACTGAAGCCAAAGCCCCGTCTTACCTGATTTGCTCCGAAGACATCTCCCTTGGCGATGCCAAAGAGCAGGGAATAGGCAATCTGCCCAGCAGCGCCGGTCACCAAAACTCGAATGGGCTCAGACTACAAAACAAAAAAGGGCTTTGAATATATTTGTTGTAATGTCTTTCTGCATCCTTAATTTTTCCTTTAGGGAAGGGAAGTTGGTCGTAGAGCTTATGCACAACTCTTGCATAGGAGCACAGTTTTTAAATTGTCCATACATTCAAAACATTTAGTAGTACAATTGTACTTGCTATTATGAGTTTGCAGTTTATAAGTCACCAGGATTTAGAAACTAAAGGGGTTGGGCACGGTGAATATAAAAATAGAGAACTCTTTTCGGGACATCAGAGCCTGATATCTCCATGACGCAAAGAGCTGAGATATTTTTAAAGAGACACCATCTTTACCATTCATTCAACCCTTTCATGTGTCCCACTACAAAGTTACCACCTGACAGAAGAAATACATTCAATTCTAACAAATAAAAATAAAGTGATGGTTCTCACAAAAACATTAGTGTACGTTGTCAAATCCAACGGAACACAATCAGTAATCTTGATTTCAATTGAAGCATCACTTTGTGGCTAAATTAGCTTTGTTAGCTAAGAAAATGAATAAGCTTTAACCTAAATGAATGATTAAGCCCCCGAGAAGGAGATGCCCAACGTTAGTTTCAAAGTCATACAAATCAAATGCTGTTTGTTAAAATTTAGCGACCGATTTGGCTTTGCAGAAGCGACCTGGCTCAAATTAGCCAAGTAGATAGTTTATAAGCTAGGCTGGCTTTATCGTTTTATTAACACCCAAGCAATAAAGCATGTGCCACGGTACTTGTGTCATGCGTTTCCTAAACAACTTAAATTGAATACAGCATTAGCAACTCTGGTTACTCACCATTGTTTAGCTGTGGTTAGGACTGGTCAATGCTCTCCCACTTCTCGTGCAACAAGTAGGTCACCTCTATTTCTTGAATCCGGAATGAACACGTGGTATTTCCGCATGCGCAGCAGAGGACATGGATTTTCGGCAATCATTTTCTGCGTATGAAATCGGGATTAATCAATTTATATTAAATTTAGCGTACCCACTATCTTAAACTATCGAGTGGGTTAATATGCAATAATGAGATGCTGTCTCAGTGTTAACGTAAACGTATATCACTAAATATGTGTGAAACGATGACATACTTTTCAAACTCACTGATTAGTGATCACGTTCCTCGCGAGACTATGACATTCAGACGTTTTGCTTGCCAGATAAACTCATTTCTCGATGGAACACAACAAAAACATTGTATAGCAGTTTCGTAGTTGTTGTATGTAGCTCTAGTTACAAAACCATTGTTCTCAACCAATTCCCGCTGAAAAAATACAACAACAAGAAGAAAACATGCTCACAAATCACGTTAGCTAGGTAGTACTAGTAATAGAACAGCTTTTAGCTCAGCACTGTCTACAGCCTAGGGCAGAGAAACCTTGGCGTTGGTTGCCTAGACACAAGCAATACTTTTCTGCAAAGAAAACACTGCATGCAGGCTACTAAACAAATCTTTAATCATCTCATGTACGCAGCTAGCAAAGGCATGTAAACCCCAACAACGTATTCATCTTAGCAATAATACAATACGCAGGTAATCATGTGAGCAACTTGTTACTAGACATCTTCATAGTTATCTAGTTGGCTAATTAGCTTAGCTAGGGCGGTGGACTGCTTGTGGCAATTGACAGATCCCTCTCCAAAATGATGTTCTCCTCCAGGCGTCAGAGAAAATAAGAAGCAAAGAACACAGGTAAAAACATATTAATGTCCATTAATGTAAGAGTTGTGTAAAATTGGGCGATTTCCTTGGCATAACTGCCCAGTGTTTATTGTTTGGGACTGATTGACAGGTAGTGTGTGCTTGTGTGTGCTTGTATGTGCTCGTGCGTGCGTTGTTTTCTAAAGACCAATTATCAATTGTTCAATTGTTTAGTGAGTGATTAGTTTCCCTTTGCTTTGGCATTCAACTTTTTGTAGAAAGACAGTATGATGTATGTTAACCATTGAATAAAGCAGTGTGAGAAAATAGTGTCTCGAAACCCTGTGAACTACAGACTGATCATTATCAAATGTTTATTATGAAGTATTTCAGAGTATGTCACCTGGTACCAGAGGGGATTGCATATTTGCCTGTCAATTCCCAAAAGGTTTCATGTACCATGGAACTCGGTGATTACAAAGGCTCTCCTATACTACGTTACTTCCATAGGAGTAGCCTATACCTCGATAGACCCCCTATTTGATTCAAGTGTTAGTCGATCCATGCTATTAATAATATATGACCAAATTACAGGCTCATTACATTCGTTCAACAAAGGCCCAGGAGTTTTGTGTTACATCATATTGACCTCTCTGTCTTCTCACTTTAGCCAAGCTGGCCAGTCACATTACCCAATCCAACAGTATTTGTGGGTTCTGTTAGAATATGCGTAGAAAGCATCTGTTTATAGGTGTAGCTTTATCAACTGATCTTTTGGATTTTAAATTAAACCCTTTAGGCCATGGCTAAGGTTTTCACTCCAACATACATAATTTAGCTTATTAACCAGCTGGGGTAATTATTAGAATCAGGTTCACTAGTGAGGGTTGGGGCAAAAACGTATAGGAGGGTAGCTCTCTGTGTACAAGGTAGAGCAGGTCTGTTTTTTTTGTGTAAGGACCCACTATAATGTGCCAATATCTGTAGTTTTAAAGAAAAGATGACCGTAAACTGTGTGATTGATTTCCCAATTCGACTTGAGAGAGAACTGGACTTATTGTAAGTACAAGAGTTCTATAACACCTCTGCCACATAGGCCTAATTATAGAGAACTGGGAGACAGACAGTGCAGACTCTTGCCTAAGACAAGATTTGGAGCCATCTTTCTGGTCACTTAATGCATTTAGGAGATAATGTGTATTAAAAACGCTCTGGATAAGAGCGTCTGCTAAATGACTAAATGTAAAAACATATCGCAAATAAAAACACCTGTGGAGGGGAGTTGGTATAGTCAGAGCTGGACTGAGCTAGATTGACATGTTCTCTACCTGACTTGTGCTTCTTATCGTTCCTCTTGGAAATAGTTTGTCAAGGTTTACTCTATTCTTTATTTTTCTAATACACAATATACATTTGATTTGTCTATTTAATGCAGGTCAGAGTAAATTCAACTTTGTTTCTTTACTAATACACAGTATTTATTAGTTGTGTTGTTGTATTGGTCTCTACACGAAACATACGCGTATCTAAATATTTGATTAAACGTCATCAGCAGCTGATATTTAGCTCATCTTCACAAACCGTGCCTTTCCTGTCTCTTCTCGTAAATAAGACGAGAGACAATGAAAAGCATGCCAGTGTGGGCACAGGTCCAAAATGGGATTGGCGTGACCACGTCCACATCTGTCAGTGACAGCACCCGACACAGAAGGTCTCCTCCTCAGACAGCTTCTGTGTGATAGGCCGATTCACATGGGTGTTTGGAGCAGCTGGCACCTCACGCCAGCTCTGCTACGGCCGCCTGTTCGTGGTGTGCCGCTCATTGTGGCGCAGGACTTGTGTCTTTGAAAGATGCAAACGTGAGAGGAACAGGTGCTCACGACTGTGTTGGCACCAGACGAGAACTGAGCTGTTCTGTCTAAGGCTAATGCCTAGACTTTGGGGGATTTCATGAAGGCACTTTGTGAATGTCAATATTTGTTTTAAACCCCATTAATCTAGGCCATAGTTTCTTAGTTTCTTTCATGCTCTAGTAAGGAAGCCTTGTAGTGTCAGATTAGAATTCTTGAGACTGTGAATGACTTGACTGACTCCATTCAATGACTGACTGCAATATTTGAAAGTGATTTTGTTTTGTGGTCTTTGGTTGGTTGGTCACTTGTAGTAAGCCAGAACTCTGAGTGTGGAAGTGAGGTGCTGTGTTCCTCCTCTGAGTTTCACAAGATACTAAGGCCATGACCTTGTTTCTAGATGGACTAGCATGGGGTGATATGCAGTATTCAGATATGAGACAATGACTATGAGTTATGCGAGAGCTTATTTCAAAGATTGTCCCACAAACTTTGTTCATTTATGTTTGTTTTCTCATGGTGCTGGCTGACACCCTGGCTAACTCCTTGGCTGACATGGGGATTAGGAATAGGCCTACTTTCCTGGTAAAAGGTTCCCAGCGGAACCAGAACAACGGCGGCATTCACGATCTTATCTGGTGCCCGCTTTTCATGCCGGGCCTGATCCTCTGTGTTTGTACTGTGAAAACAGGCAGCATCATGGAGGTTTTGGCTCAGCCCAAACCCAGAGACACACACACACACACACAATCTTAATCTTGATGAGAGTGAGGACCCAGACATGTCTTGCTCCACATAACACTCCTGTCTCACCTTGTGTGGCCTGTCCAATACCTCCCCAAAAGACTCTTCACCAACTGTCATCTCTTGCATCCTCCCCTTCACCCGGCCTGCTCACCATCGCTCTATCCCATTTCCATCGCCTGCCCTCTCCTTAGCTCCTTCTTCCTATCCTCTTGTCTCCTCTTAGCGCCACCCTTTCCTCATCTTTCTCCTCTCCCTCTCGCCTACGTGTCCCTTATGACAGCATGGCATGAACTCTGCTACACAGCCACCACACTCTTATCTGTCCCGCAATAAAAACATCAGCAGTAATGAACAATCTAGCCCCATAGCAAAACATGCTCAAACCGTCCACCTCACCTCACTGTTGATTACATCATTGCCACCAAATCCTCAGCTATCATCAGCAGCAGCAGCAGCACTATCGCTATGCATCTGTGTCCCAGCAGTGTAATGCCTGTTGTCGTCCCAGTCTACTCTGAGATTATGGGATGAGGTGGAGATTCAGGCTTCCTTCAGGATTAAAACCCTCTTGCGGTTTCACCGGGTGTATCACTGTTGACGGCAGTCCGGTTGTTTGGAATGAAGTTTGGTTCTCATGTAGGCTTGGGAGTGGAAGTTGCCTACAGTAATGAGATGTGTACACTAGGTGTCGGCAAAGGGCCATGTTGGAACGACCTGCCTCCTGTCTAGCTGTTATAACCTGCGTGTGGTTGGTTGGAGAAACGTAGCTGAATCTTTCCAGGGTCCCTGAAACATTCAATACTTCAGAAGGCCTTGACCTTTTCACTGCATTTCATGTTCAGTTGTAATGGAAAGAAGTTTCCGGAGGATGATTTCGATCACTGAGGAAACAGCCGCGTGTGGTGGAAGACTATTGTCATGTGCGTAATGTGCCCCTCTCTCTTTCCTTTGTCCAAGTACATCCTCTAGACGACCCCCTTGCATAGCTCAGTTGAGCCCAGGTACAGCCTAGGACTTTGTTCCAGAAATAGCTCTGAGTTCCATTTGAGCTGTTGTGATTGTAAAGCATGTTCAAGACGGGGCCCAAGGGTGTTGGAGTTCCTCCTGTTGGCTTTGATGGACTTTTCTTTTTCAGAAACCCGAGCTGGGTTTGATGACAGGGGGCCAAGTGTCAGCTTGCACAGCCTCCGCAGCGCTGGAAAATAACACAAGCAGCCCTCGAGTCAGAGAACATGTCTTCTCCAAAGGCACACAGCCTAGTCTTGGCAGGGAAACGGAACCAAATTCAATCAATTTTAATCATGCACACTTTGTTTCCTTCAGAGGTGCGCGTGTGTGCCTGCGCACGTGTACACACACCTTCCTGAAAGCAAGCTTCAGCCATACTCATTCACGTCATTCTCATTCCCCCTTCAGTGTTTGCACAGGGAAATGGCCCATGAAATAGCTTTGACAGAATCGACTTTAACCGATATGAAGACAAATGCATGTGTTCATATGCTAATTGGGTGATGGACGGGGTTATGTCTTTATGTGCTCCGCGGCGACTCAGAAGACCTTTTCTCAAAAGCGACATTTTACAAATGGTGCCAGTTCAGTTCGCTACAGAATAGATTCAATTGATCTGACGTTGACAGATCTGTCTGATGTAGGCGCATGCTTTGTCATTCAGAATCTTTTATTTTTCTTTCTCTCACTCACAAGAGGGCGCCAAAGTGCCACAAGATGTAGCCGAAAACAAGCTTTTGACACTCGCAAACACTTTATTTTTTCCTTCTCCAAAACGCAGTGGAGGATAACCTGGAACCTGCCGACAACATGGCAGCTGATACCGACAGCATCCGGCGCCCGGGCCAAACGCATTTCTGCTGCTTTTTTTTCTCTTTTTCAAATCAGCATCGTACGTTGTTGTGAGTTTTCAACAATCAAGTGCCCCCCCCCCACCCCCCCGCTTTCAACACTTCCACCTTTCATTAACCCCCCGAACTCAAATCCATCCAACTGGACTGCTGTCTGCTTTGCAGTAACTCGCTGGGCCCTGCTTTGGCGGTCACACCCTCCTGCACAGTCATAATGCTTCCCTGTGCCGTTGAGAGGCCACAGCTGCCGCACAAGGGCGGACATTTTGGGGCCTGTTGCTCGCAGGTTGTGAGCGGTTCGCTGTTTGTTTGCGCTGCCTTGCGCGGAGGGGTGGTGGTGGTGGTGTGAGGGGGGGGAGGGAATGTTTTTCCCCACAACACTGCATGGGGATTAAGGCCCATTCTGAGTGCCCCCCGGGTCGCGGCGCAGATGTTAGCCAGGATAGCGCCTGTTGCTGTGCCGACAGGATAGGCGCGCCCAGACAGCGAAATAAGCCTGTGTATGTGGAGAGGGGAGGGGAGGAGACAAGGGGGGCCTGTAGTTTCGCCAGGATGGTTGGTCACCCACACATCCACAGGAAGGCGTACACACCCCAGGCCCAGCCAGCGGACCAGCACCCACACGCCCTCTCTAGGTGAGAGGGGATAGTGTGCGTGGGCGCGTGTTCTCACACAAAAGCCTGATCCTGTGGCGTTAAGATTGTCTGGCATCACGGCAGGGGAAGTCTGACAGTGACTTTGCTGGAGCGGAGACCTTATACCACTGGCTGGAACAGCCAGTTCCAAAATATGGTGTCTTTCTCAAGGAACGCAGATGGAAAACATGCCAATGTGTGTTCTTATGTCAGGCAGAATGTTAAACACAGAACAGCGGGGCCCCTCTAGGTCCCTTTGGGGCTCTTACAGGCAGACTCGGAGGAAAGGTGATACAGGACCTAACAAGACCAGACTTGACCCAGCAATACTTGCACGGCCCTGCCATTGTCCCAGTCCTACTAGAGCCAAAGAAAATCAGGGAGGGTTTTCTGCTTGTCTTGGTGTGTGTGGGTTGTATGTGTGCGTCTTCCTATGTCTGTAGGAGAGTTGGTACGTGTGCACAAAAGGAATGGGTATGTACATGTGTTCGATGCATGATGCAAGCATGTAATAGTCAATCAAGAAAATTCCCGGGAACAAAGAGGAGCACTGCATTGTGGCCAGACAGTGTGTGCGTGTGTGTGTGTCACGGAGCGTAGGGGCCTGATGTTGGGAGTGCTGGAACGATTGTGCCCACCGAGAAAGTGGGCTGTTTTCACGCACGGCTGGTCACTTAGGCTGTCTGTCAGATGGAGAAGGGCCAGGTGTGCGCACATGCATGTTTCAGAGGTTGGATGGGGGTCACTCTATCCACAGGCCTTGTTTTTCAACTCGTTAGGAAGCCGAATCTGGCCTCACTCACTGTAAAATGTTGTTGGTTGGCCTGTCGTTAGCCTAACGGTTAGACCTTCATGTTTTGGCATGTTCTCATACTGAACCAGGAATATGGTTGAATAGTACGTGAGAGGAGCTTTTGCTTCGGTTTTGTGTTCCAGAAAACATGACTGTACAAAGATGACAAATAGTGAAATGACTGCGTTGCTCCTTATTAAGTCGGCTACACCACTACTGTAGATGACGCAGTAGCTATACGCAAGTCACCACCCTATATAGCACAATAACTTTCTATAGCATTGGCTGCAGGGGGATGCTTGACTTTGTTGGTCACTCAGGTACTTTAAAAGTGCCTCTCCCTTGCTCACACAGCCATATCCACCCAACACTTAACCCCCAAGACCCGTCAGTCAGCTTAAAAAGGCGGTCAAGGCTTTGAACTGACCGACACGCCCGAGGTCACAGCGGGTCCCCAGTGCCTCTCGCCCCCTGTCCCCCTCCCCGAACGTAGCAGGGGGACACAGCCCCGGCGAGCGGTGACCCCACCACGGCGCCGACCGCCGTGCCGGTGACCGCGTCCGGGCGGCGGCGGACGGGACGTCACCACGGTGACAGAAGGTGGCAGGTGCAGAGTAATAAGGTCGTAGGGGGGAGTCTGGGGGAACGCTGATCCTGACCTTTGCTTTGGTCCGTGAGGTTCTCATTCTCTCTAGGCATCGGACACACACGCGCGTACACACACACACACACACACCTACCTGTCAAAGGGCTAGACTAAACCTTTAACGACGTGTGTGTGTGTGTGTGTGTGCACCTATGTGCACGCTGGAGTGAGGGGTAAACAACAGGGGGGCAGCTTAGAGAAGTAAATCCAACAACATAAACAAAAGCCACGGTCAGAATGACACGTGTCACCTTAGCAGTGACAGAGGACCAGGGCTGAGAAGGCCAAGGGGGCTTCTGGGTCCTTGAAGCCCCGATGTTGTCATTGATCCTTCCTCCGCGACCTCGATAAGCAGACTACGATAAGTTGGTCATGGAAAACTTGCTGTCTCTCGCTCTTTCTGGTTTTTCTCTCACTCGCGCTCGTTCTTCCTTGCTCTGTTTCTCTCCCGCTCTCTTCTTCTCTCACTCTCTTGTTCTCTCGCTCTCTTCTTCCAACGCTTTATTTGCTTTTCAAGCACATCTCTCGCTCGCACACCTCTCTCTCTCTCTCTCTCTGTCTGTCTGTCTGTCTCTCTCTCTCTCTCTCTAATGTCTGTCATTACTCAACTGTTTGTGTTTCTGCTCTGACACTCAGGGTAAATACCTCAGCTGGAATTGAGTTTCCCGTCTTTCCTCCACCTCCTTTTCTCCTCCACCTCCTTATTCCCTCCATTAACCCCTCTAATGAAGTTTGCTCATGTGCTTTGGAGTTTTTACTCACTCAATCACTGTTGCTCACTCATTCACTCGTGGAGACTATTTGAACATCGACCCATTAGATATAGAAAAATAAAATCAACTTACAGTCAAGCTAGAGTTTTTTTTTTTTTCCTGAATTGTTTTTGGCCAGAGAGTTCCTGTCAATGGTGTGAATCCCGGAGTGCTTTAAAGAATTACTCAAGTAACCCTTGATTTGGCCTTGCAAGCAGTTTTGGCAGCACAGGTACATGGGTCTCTCTCTGTCTTTCTCTCTCCTAGGGCCTGTCTTGTCATCCCCTTGTCTGAACTCCTGAACTCTTCAACTTCTCACCTCTACGTGCACCTTCATACAATCACAGCAGATTCCTCCTCAGAAACCCAAAACATCCCCCCCCTCTCTCTCTCTCTCTCTCTCTCTCTCTCTCTCTCTCTCTCTCTCTCTCTCTCTCACACTCTTTTCTCACACACACACACATGTCACTTGACGACCAGATTCTCTTCACAGCGGCATCGCTCATTTTCTCTGGCTTCATTTTCTTACTGATTGACATGTCCTGTAACCGACACACACACACACACACACACATACATACACTCACCTCAGAGGTACTCATTTTATTCTGCTTGTCTGTCATCTCTATTATTCTACCTCAGACGGTTGAATGGCCTCCCATGGGAGTCTGTGTCACAGGCATGTTTTGTGTGTGTGTGTGTGTGTGTGTCAGCACGATTCCTGGCGCCACTCTGTCCACCCCCACCCTTTAATAGGACAACCGAGGAGACATACAGTGTGTGTGTGTGTGTGTTTGTGTGTGTGTGTGTGTGTGTGTGTGTACTGCCGCAAGGCCTTACACCACTTCCCCAATGCAGAGCATTGTCCTCATCTGAGCTTCAACTTGACTTCACCCCCTCCGTCTCTTCCTCCTCTCTCATCCTTTCTTTTCCTTGACAGGTTGAGTTCTGCACTACCAGAGGTCCTTCTCTGTCATGACATGAGTTACAGGGGAGGGGGTGATGGGGGAGGAGGGGAGGAGGGAGAGAGGGTGTGACGATAGGGGAACTGTAAGCATGTTCAAGAAGCAACCATAGAGCCTTCAAACTCATGTTGGAAGAGATGGAGCAGAGTTAGTATCATACTTTGTCATTGGTAATGTTTTGGTATCTATCATCTAACGTAGGATACAATAACCTCACTGCCCCCAGCCTTCTATACCCATCTCTGTTATCTATCATCGAGCATATACATCTATCATATACACATATTCATATGTTAATATTAATATATATATATTAATATATATATACTGCATTACGGTAGGGGAAGGTTTAGTGCATATGATTCATTACATTTGAGTCTCTTTGGCGGTCTTCCATGCCTGTTCAAGTGGAATTGTAGGCATTATGGATTGTCTGTGGAGAGTTAGGATCACCCTGTTCGTATAAGAGTTAGCAGCCATGTACTGCTGTTATCAGCTCTATTCATCTTTTTTAGATAATGCATTCTACAGGGTACTTAAACACACACACACCACGTTATCCAGTTTCTATCTTATCGTCAACACTTTGGGGGCAACTCCCTTTTTCCCATGATACTTTGCAGAAGCAGGGTTTGTGTCTACGGTATCTGTGCTCGTGTTTTTTCGCGGGGTTTCTCCCTCCATCCCAAAGCTTCCTTTTTACGATTTGTGATTCCGTATTTAGTTTAGATCCTGATACAACTCTTGTTGGTACATGACTGTCCCCTTAAAGACAGAGATAGGAGCTGGTGCTTCTGTAGTCCTTGGTGTGTGTGTGTGTGTGTGTGTGGGTGAGCGGGTGTGTACCTGTGTATTTTACCTCAAGTACGTTGTGTTTGTGTAGGGGACAGTAAGTTGATGGTGTACTCAAACATCACTTCTCTACATGAAACAAATGGACTAGAACATAACAGAGCATGTACACGGGTGAAAGAGATTGTGTACAAGACGGGAAGCGAGAGAGGGAGAAAAAGACAGACAGACGGAGAGAGGGGGGAGAAAGGGAAGAGGCCAGTGGGTAATTAAAATGGTTGTGTAATGGGACCTTGTGTGTCAGCTGTGGCAGGCCTCCAGCCCTGTAATTTACCACACCTCCCATAGTGACGGGACCACTCTGTTGCCTGACAGGAGAGCTCCTTACCCCCAGGGAGAGGTGTGTGTGTGTGTATGTGTGTGTGTGTGTGTGCTACCTTGAGGCTGCAACCCTTCGTAGTTGCAACATAACATTTTCAGGCAAAAAGGGTGCAACGTGTTTTTTACCTCTCTCCCCCTGTTGTTTCAGTGGAAGCCAGGAGAGTTCTGGAACAAGGCTCAGACCAGGGAGCAGTGCCCAGTGTTTCCTGTCCTTTGAAGACCAGTACCAACGTAGAAACTTCAAGTAAGTAAATGTCGGTATTCTGTGACATTTACTCTGTATTCAGTGGCATGATGACATTTGAATGTACATGTGTTCCAGTGAGACAGACCATGTGAACAAGCCTGTCTTTGATCTCTATCATCAGCAGAGCACTTATGTTGCATCTTAAGTTAAGTGAGCATGGGACAGCACCCAGGCAAACTCCCCTCTGAATCTCTGTCTCTCTCTCTCCCTCTCTCTCTGTCCATCTTTGTCTGTGTCTGTCACTCCCCCCCCCCCCCCCAGTGCCCATAGGGGACAGGACAGGAGGGAGAACAGAGAAAGGGGAGGAGGGAACAGGGCAGACGGGGTCGTAGTTGCCTTTGCCTTCCTTTTGAAAGAGGAGTTGTCTGTTTTCTTCCTGGCCTTTGATGTTAAAGCAGCCTATTTACCTGTGTGTACGTAGGATACAATAACCTCACTGCCCCCAGCCTTCTATACCCATCTCTGTTTGGACAGCCTGTGTTTGTGTGAGAGCGTGGGCGTTAGTGTGCGATTCAATCAAATAAATACATAAACGTCAGACGATGAGTGTTTCTGGTATGAATATTTGATTTGTGTGTTTGCATGCATACGTGTGTGTGTGTTTTGAGAGGTGAATGTTGAAGGAGTAGGAATGGTGTGTCAGAGGTATGAAGTGTCTAGGTAAACACCCAGGTGTTTAGAATGTGTCGGGAGAGAAGGCCGAGAGTAAACCCCTCTCAGGTTCCCCTCATCAAAGCCCACTTACTCCCTCTTCTCCCATTAAGGAAATGTCTTCATGTTTGTTCGTACATATCACAAATATATCTTCTAGATGAATAGGCACTTCCCAACTATCTCTCTGCAGTAGTCCTGTTAGAATCCCCCTAACACTTAATCAAAGCCAGGACCGAGTCCCCTCCTAACTCCAGATAACAAAATGAAACATCTTCACTTTACAACCCTTACAGAGTCGTTTTTTTTCCCCCAAGGCCTGACTTTCCTGTATATAAATATTTTTAAAAAGCTGGTTAGCAAGCTGAAAGAATCCTCTTATGTCAGTAAACTCGTTACTCGGCCAGCGTTACAGCTGTGCTGGCCCTGGCGTTTCCATGGCATCTGGATTTATCGCTTGTATTTTGTAAGCTGTAGTTTTTTTCCGGGGGGGGGGGGGGGCTAGGGGGGCACAATGCGATTTCTCTGTGAGCCAGCAGGAGCAAAGAACAGAGATAAGAGAGTCATCTCTCAGCATTAACTGAGAGAGGGGGAGAGATGGGGGGGGTGGAGTAAAGAGAGGGAGAGGCGGAGGGAGAGGAGTGTCCACCCTCAGCAGTTACTGGACAGAGAGGAGGAGAGCGGGGGCGAGGGCGATGGAGGGATCCGTGCTTAGCAGTGTGTTACTGGACCTTGAGGAAGAGATGGAGTCAAGGAAATGAGTGAGAGAGGGAGAGAGAGAGAGCAGCTGTCATTTTCAGACAGTGATGCGTGAGGAATGCCTAGTGCTTTGTCTCGGTTGTCACTTTCAAAGTGTGTGTCAATCAGTGGATGGCTGTGATGTGTACTTTGCTGTGTACATGGGGTGTATGTATGCATGGATGGATGTGTGTGTGTGTCTGTGACCCCGGGGCCTCCTTGTACAGGTATGTCAGTCTGCCACAATACAAACATCTCCACCAGATGTTTATCTCTGTTGTTTTGTCTGCTCTCTCTCTCCTTTGTTTCCACTTGTCTCACGCCCGACCTCTGCTTACAGACTCGAGTTACTCAACCTGCTCAGATGGCCTTCTGCTTGGCTGAGCTGCACTTGTGGTCCGCCAAGAGCTCCCTGCAAGTCACAGGTACTGCCCATCTTCACAGTCTGCGCCCTCATTACTTTCTCTCCTTTCGCTTTCCTCACTCAGAACTTTATTTGTCTTTGTAACACCTTCCCTATCTTTCGTCTCGCTCTCTCTTTTTGCTTTCTTACCCGCTCACACAGTTTGGGCCTACAGTATGTCTCTCTCTCTCTCTCTCTCTCTCTCTCTCTCTCTCTCTCTCTCTCTCTCTCTCTCTCTCTCTCTCTCTCTCTCTCCCTCTCCCTTTCTTGCGCTCTCATTCATCACCTATTCCCTTTTCTTCCCCCTCCTTCCTGTTCTCTCTCGTTTGCATCCTCCCCTCCCTCTCTCTCTCCTCCCTATCTCCCCCCTCGTCCCTCGCCATCTGCACTCGAGAGCTGCAGAGTCACATCAAACGGAAGGCAGAAGGGAGACGTCGGCAGTGAGGCTGCAGGCTTCGTCCCCGACACGGCACCGCAGCCAAATCCTCAACCCATGTTCAAAGTCCCCGGCGCACCCTCCTATACTGTTGCAGCATGTTCAGTATGTGTTGTGGTGTCCTCTGAGTCCTTGAGAGCTTCTCTCCTGTTGGCTTCCAGGCCCAGCCAGACCCAGCACCGACTCCACACATATCAGTGAGCCCCATTCCAGTCTAAATGACCTGAGAGAGACGACAATATTGACAGTAAATGTGTGTCAATACACTTTCTCGCAGCACTACTCGTACTACCGGGTCTTCAGACCCCCCCCCCCAGGGCGAACGCCAGCCAACCCCCCGGCCTCCCTGGCCCTGTGGGCGGGGCCACTCCTTGCGAGGTGGTGGAGGGGCGACAACTATCTGCTCATCTCTTCAATTTTTCTCCATGTTCTTGTTTTGCCCTTTGTCCGCCTCTTCTTTCACAGTCTGCTGAGCTCCAGAAGGAGATAGTGTCTCACTGAGGCCCAAGCTGTGTGTGCGTGTTTTCATGTGCGCGCGTACGAAAACGGACATGTCATCCTTATTTGTTTATTTAGCACTCGGGTGTGTTTTTGCAATCTGGGCAAATGGTGGAGGGATAAGGCGGCTGTGCTGGTGACGTGTGACATACCCCCTCCCCACGGTTTGAACGCGTCTGTTTAAAGACACAGTTTGTCCTTCAGATAACAGAACTGATGCATGGAGAAAGGTTAAAATGTTACCGAGCTCATTTGAAGGCCCTTCAGTCTGTGTGTGTGTGTGTGTTGTCACCCTCTCCTCGCCTCCCGGTCCATATTGCATTAGCCTGCCCAGGCCCTAGTAGCAGCAGTGGGAGTGATAAAGAAACCATGTGCTGTTAAAATGCTCCGCTGTTCTCCAGCCGGCTAAAAAAACACCCTGTAAAAAGCTCATCTCAGCAGTTTGGGAGGCACGGGGGGGGGGGGGGGGTGCGCGTACGTGCATGAGTGTGTGTGGAGGGGGGGGGGGGGGGTTGGGGCTGGGCTGGGCTCAGTCCCCGAGGTGAAGGGGGTTACAGTATGCTTCTGTTTTTTTATTTATTAATACCCCTCCCTCCCTCCATCGTTCTTATCTGGAACGGGTGCAGGCAGACGGGACAGAACACTGACTGATAGGGGTTGTTTATCCTGCGGTGCCAAATTGCTGATCTGTCCGCATTCTCTCACCAACTGGTCTTCATTTCTCTTTCTCTCTCTGTCCCTCTCCCCCCCCCCTTCCCCCCTTCCCCGTCTATCTCTCTGTCCTTCCTTCCACAGATACAGATATTGGCACCTATCAGTACCACGAGAAAGGAGAGCCGGGTAAATATGCATTGCACTGTTTACCCTTATTGCTTATGTTTACCGTGTGTATTTATGTTTCGGTTTCGTCTGGTAAGATTCACTCCCCCCCCAAATCCCTAAATACACACAAGACGATGTCACACTCGCACACACAACTTCCCCCCCGAAGCCCTTGACCTGTCGCGATGATACAGCTCAGCTTGTAAGCTTTGTCACAGATCGCATGACAAAGGACTGGTGTCTTCAGCTGGACCTGGCCAGGGCGTCTTACTTACCACCCAAATTGAAATAGAAGAATCCTTTTAAATTATTGATTTCTGATAATGACGTTGATTTATTTAATTATGGCTTGGTAATTGATAATGGATGGCTTTGGCATCAGAATTATACATAAAGTATTCATGTTGCTTGACTCTTTCAATGCCTCATAAGCTGAAGATTGTTTTTAAGGAGAAATGTGTTTACGTTAAAAAAGTTATGCATGGAACTAAAGTGTGTCCAGGTAGTGTTTAACCAGCATTTAATGTTCACTTTTTGAATGGGGTTCAACATCTAAATTTGACATTCCGCTACTACTATTACTACAAAAATGATCAGCTTCTTTCCTTGTTTTTTTCTCTCTCCATCCCTTCCTTCCTGTCTCCCGTGCTGTCTTTCTCTTTTCCTTCATCTGTGGTTCTCTCTCTGTCTCTCATCTGAACAGCTGTGGTCTCTTTCATGCCTGTCCTCTGCAGAGAGGATTCTCTCTCTCTCATTCCAAATCCCTTTCCTTTGGCGAACCTCCAAAAGAGTGTCTTGATATATGAGCAAAAAAGAGAGTGAAAGAAACGACACAGATGAATGAAGCAGATCCCCCCCCCCCCCCCCCCCCCGGAATCACCAACATCATCTAGGAGCCTGTTGATAAAAGCAATTATCAAAGCTGTTGGGTGTAACTGAAAAACATATAGATGCCAATTGAATGTACGCC
Organism: Osmerus eperlanus; assembly: GCF_963692335.1. Taxonomy (NCBI): domain Eukaryota; kingdom Metazoa; phylum Chordata; class Actinopteri; order Osmeriformes; family Osmeridae; genus Osmerus; species Osmerus eperlanus. The sequence goes on from NC_085023.1 coordinate 11,144,960, forward strand.
TGAATTTGTCCTTGTAGCGCCTTGTTTTTTCCACAAGAGGGAGTCCCAACCTTATTAGAATGACTCTTGGGGTCCCTTCTCCTAACCCCCCCCCCAGCCTTCCCCACCCTGCCCCAGAGCAGGTGGCTGTGTCTGGGTGAGTCTGGCTCCTCAGATGCTTATCTGATGAATGCTACTAATCCAGGCCTGCATTGCTGGTGGGGCCTGCCAGACAGCCCACTTTCCTGCTCAGGGCGACTGGGCTGGGAGGTGGGATTGTGGTGTAAGTACAGGCAAGGTGAGGGGAGGCTCTTAGAGTGTGGAGTTACCCATGTAAATGTCAGGACTCTTGCACTCGCTTGCCTCATGCTCACAGCCACATACTTGTCTGCATCTTTTGTCACATGCACTCATTCTTCTTTGTTGTTTTTTTTTTCTGCTGTTTTTCAGTCACCCACTCAGAGTGCCATTACTACAATGAGAAGCAACATTTCTCAGAGAGTAAGTATGACTTAAATACTTAATACTTCAAACGAATACAAATGCTAAAAGGGATGAGAGGGTGTAGGGGCAGGTGGGTGGGTGGGTGCGTGTGTGTATATTTAATTGAGAGTTGTGTGTTTGGACGTGCATAGCTTGAGTAGTGTGTGGGACTGTGTGTGTGTGTGCACTCATGTTTGTGCATCCTTATCTGGAAGTACACTCATGCCAGTGTGTGTGTCTGTCTGTCTGTGTGTGCGCACTCTCCAGTCCAAACCTCCACCCTCAGTTGCTTCCATTAGGCCCCTAATCATCATACCAGTATATGGCCATCTTCCAGAAATAACTCCCTCAGTCAGTCAGTCAGTCAACCAGCCTGCCTAGCCCCCACCCCCCCCCCACCCCCTCTCAATCTACCTCTCTCTCTCGCGCTCTCTTTCTCTCTCTCCTCTCTCTTGCGCTCTCTCTCCCTCGCTCACCCAGGAGGGAAATACAAACACCCTTATCAGGAGACAAACACGCGTCCCCCCTGCCCTCCCTCCCTCCCTCCTCCTCATCACCCACTCACCCCACTCTCTCTCTTCCTCCCCCTCTGTTCCTCCCCCTTCATTTACATGCATGTGTTTACCCTCCCACTCGTTCTTAATGGAGGGCCCGTTTCTTAATGGTTTATTTAAAAATATATAAAAAAAATAAGAGAGGGATGGTGGGGGTGGGGGGGGGTGGCGGACAGAAAAAAAAACCTGATTGCTGGGCGATTACACCCATCTTGAGAAACAGACCCTCTTTCCTCTGTATTAACACTCATGTATATGCAAAGGATGAAGTAGGCCCAGAATTCAATTAACTTCTCTGTTTCCCCCCCCCTCCCCCCTTTTTTCTTTTTACCATCTTTCCCTGTTTTTGCCACCAGAGAGGGAAACGGGGTGAGGAGTAGTCAGGGCGGATGGGGAAATTAAGATGGGGTTTGCAGGAGGAACGAGTGTTATTTTGAGTGGTGTGCATCTGTAAGTTTGTTCGGATATGGGCTTTACCGCCAACTTCCAGTTCTGTTTGTGTGAAATGCATTTTGGTTTAAATATGAGCTGCAGTATAGCTTGCAGCCACTGTCAAACACAACAGGATGAAAGGAGAAACAACTATACCATGAATTACATAGGCTTAGGCTCAGGAATTACACTGTAGCATTATGGTTAGAGTTGGTCGCACAATGTTGTAATTCCCTTGATTTCGCCAAATGTGAGCGATGGCATCCGGTCAGATAGCTGGTTAAGTCTTTGCATTTGAAGATGACCTGCCTTATCCTAGTAAAGGATATCTTATGCTATATTAGTTTAGCTTATATTAGGTTTTAGTTTTGGTGCTCTCTACCTTTAAGGACATTTTCGCCCCCTCTTTCTCACAGGTAACTTAATTTTATTACTCAAGTCTTCATTCCACCGGACTCTTTTGCATTTTAATCCCTGTTAACCATTTGGCTTTCACATATTTGTCAGTTGGGCTTCTTTCATACCTTGACCCTCACCTACCTTCAGTTCAAGACCTCCCTTCTGAAATTCCAGTGTTATCCGCTGGATGGTTTTCCGGACGGGAGTTGTTTGGAATTCCCTTGAGGTCTTGGGAATACCATATTTAACTGGAGAGAAGGCCACATGATCTGAAAATACTTCCTGTGTTTCTTCTCTTTTTCCCTTTAGCTCGCGGCTACTCCTGGACCCCTAAGAACCGCCGCCCAGAGAAGCTCCGTGATTCGTTGAAGGAGCTGGAGGTAACCTCCCCCCTCCCCCCCACGCCACCTTTCAGCTACCCTTCCACACACCCCCAGGGATTGGAGGAGTTTTCCCTTTCCGAAACGCCCGATTGATTAACAAATAGGGGCATTCTCTCTTTCTCTCACTCCTCCACTCTCTCACCCTCTCCCTCTCCTCATCTCTCGGCACCTCTCTTTCGGGTGCGCTCTGTCATCGAGGGGGATATTTGAGGGGATCAGGGGGCCGCAGGTTGCCCCCCCCCCTCCTCCTCCTCTCATCCCTCTCTTCCTCCCTCACTCCGGTCCTTCTAGCGCTCCTTCCTCCCCTTCTCCTTGTACCAGTACAGACGTAGCTTTGTTTGCCTGGCCCTGACTGTGGCTGTTTCTAGTCCCCCCCCACCCTCCTCACCATTGTCTGAAACTAGAAACAACTCCCCCCCCCCTCCCTCCTCTCCTCCAATCGCCCAGCTGTGTTTGGAATGCCACAGGAATAGCTGACAACTCGCGTGAACACATTCACTCGCTCACTCTCTCACCGAGACTCACTCACTTGCTCATTCACTCGCACACTAACTCTCACTCGTTCACTCCCTCACTCAGTCTTTCTGCTCCCCTCGCCTCACCCCACCCCTCACACTTTCTGGGTCTCTCTCTCTGCTGGTTTCTCAGGAGCTGTTGCAGACCAGTGCATGTGTTCACGCCAGATGGAAGAACAAGCACTGCTGTCAGGTATTGTACCCCCCCACACACACACACACACACACGAACGTGCTCTGCTCCACTCACCTGTACACCCTTTTCACACGTTAGTCAGAAGCAGGTTCTCAAACCTCTTAAACCACCACCCCCCCCCCCCCCCCTCCCTTCACCACATAAACACACACAATCTTCAATACATTGTCTAGTTCTGGGAAGCCACCTGTGCCAGTCAGGAACACTAGACCTGAACCTCCCCCCACCCGCCCCTCCCCCTGCTGGAGGCGAGCCTGCGTCGCTGGAGACCCCCACCTCTTCCTGACACCTGACCGCTCACCTGGCCACCTTCTCCAGCTCCCGTCGTTCCTTGGTTTGCCCACCTCCCCGATATCAAAGGGGTTAAAAGGGGACTTGTCATACGGCGGGTGGAATCCATTCTCCTATTGATTCCTCAGTTCTTTCAGCGGAGCAGAGATGGGATGTGGTCGTGCTGCCGTCTGTGTAGCCCTGGACGGAGAAGCTCACCTGTGTTGTTACATACAGCAGGCCAGTGATTTGTTTCTGGATTACATGCGTTTGTGTGCGTGTGTGTGTGTGTGTGTGTGCCTGTGTGTCTAGCTGATGCTTAGCACCGGGATCCTGGTGACCTTAACCCTAAACGGACCACAGCTGGAGAGAGTGTGTGTGGACCGGACGCTCTTGGGCCGCCTGCCTGCTGACACCGTCACTGATGGTTGGTCTCTCACGCACACGCACACGCACACACACACACACACACACACACACACACACACACACACACAAATAAACATTTGCCACAGGTGAGGATGAGAGGACTCAGGTAGCTAATTGATGGTAAATCCTTTTGTGCGTGTGTGTTTTGCGGCCTCCCCTAAGTGCTTCCTGGGGCGTTTTTTTTCCGCCATCTCCGAACCTCCAGGGAGTAGGAGCCCCCTGCCCCCACCTCCACCTTCCCTGGGGGGGGGGGGGGGGAAGCAGAATGGAGCAAGGACACAGGCCCAGATCTGCTCATTATGTCTTTTCTTTTTTGTATCAATTATTTGCTCATAACACTGGATCTGCTTCCTGACCCAGTCTCCAGACACCTGATAACACTCCCCCCTCCTTCCCTACTTACACACCTTCACACACTCACACACACACACTCACCTCCCGCTGTGCTCCATTGAAAACCTCAGAGGCACTAATTACTAGAGTAATTGTTGGGAGTGGGGTGGGTTCCGGTGAGCGAGGGGTGTGTGTGTGTGTCTTGGGAGGGGTCTCTCACATCTGTCATTTCAGTTAGCCTGCGTTAGACTGACAGACCAGCTCTCTGGAATAGTACACAGCACCGCCACGGCCACACTGACAGTATACATGTGCTAGCTAGGCCCCTTTGGCCATCGAGACCCACCGTCTCATTTGATGATGTAACAACAACCCAGGCTTACCATCCTTGCAAAAAGGCGCTTATTTAAACCCGGGCTTTCTTCATCCAAATGTTGACTACCAACTGCAGTTGCGTCACACCTAGCGTTGGATTACATGTATTTTACACCATCAGAGCATTACTGCCTTGGTTTGGCAGACGGTGGAACACAGATGCTTCAACGCCACATATGCTCCCCGATTAACCATCCTTAAGTGATTTCTTATAGCCTGTTTTATTTGCTCATGTTTTAAATGTGCTTTGGATAAGCCCATTGGCCTCTTATGTCAACATGCTGTTCGGGAGATGGTATTAAATGGATTTTGGGTAGATTGTGTGTGTGTGTGTGAGAGACATAACGGGTAACTCATAGGGGTCTACCCCTTTTAATCCTGTGTCCACCACCTGGTTCTCAAGTGGTCCAAGGGCCTGTTTTATCCAAAATCCTCAATTTGGGATTTTGAATCAGATTAAATATAATCTTCTTCAGAGGCACTACAGAGATCATGACAAAACTGGACATATGTCCTTATTTATTAATAATCTACTCACTGTATGACAAAGAGGCTTGCAACATATTTGTTTTTTACTGAAAAGCCCATGCGTAGCAAATGGCAGTTTTATTTCACTTGAATATTTCCAAATATGCTTCAAAACAAGCCGACGGAATTTCATCTGACCTTATTCAGTCTCGTGATATTTGATTTCTTCTTCTCGATATTAGCATATTTAATTCCATGTTTTCACGCATAACTTGCATAATCATGCCCACACACTCATGTATAAATACACACATGCCATTGCTAATTGCTGGATGGTGGATTACTAAATCTAGGGGTGCAGACTTCTCGCCCAACCCAAGGAGAGGTATCTGACTGGCACGTGCCTTTCCCCCCTTTTTTTTCCCCTTTTAATTGGTTTCAGGAACAGATTAATTTGAAAAAGACAGGGGCTTAATTGCTAATCAGTCAGTCAAGTTGTTTTTCTGGGGGGGGGGGGGGCTTGTGAAGAGTTGAGCTGTGGTGTAGGGCCTCCAGTATGTACTGACTGTTGAACTCACTGTGGGGAGAAGAGAGGAGAGGAGGAGCAGGAAGGGGAGAAAAGGGGGGGAGGGAGAGGACGATACAGGGGTGAGGAAGGCCCGAGAGACAAGAGGGGAGGTTAAGGAAAGGAGCAGGCGGGATGAAATGATATGAGGAAAGGAGGTGAAGGGAGGGAGTCAAGAGGTACAAATTCGGAAGGGAATGACCTCCTTTAACCGGACCTCTGGCTTGTGATGTCATTTCCAGCGGTGATCACGGATAGGCTGCTGCTGCTGTCCTTCCTGGAGAAGAGCCAGGTGTGTGCAGTGTTCCTCAACAAGAAGAACCACGGGTCCCCTGAGACAGGAAGACGAGTGGAAAAACTCTCCTCCTCTGAGCTGAAGGTACAGGATAACACGCATACTCTCTCTCTCTCACACACACACACACACACACACACAATCTCTCACACACTCAAATTAAACCCACGAGTGAGTCAAACACATCCCAGAGTATTTTATCCACACCCCAACCATGAGAACGAAGGTCACCAACAGGATGAGTGTCTTCTAGCACAGCGCCACCTTTTAAAGAATTCAGCACACAAGAACCGAAATGCATAGGGTCTTCTTTCGTGGGCCACTCGAGCTGTGTGCTAACCCTGGCATTATCACATTACTGCCAGGCCCTTTCCTTGTTTGTGTGTGTGTGTGTGCGCGCGTGTGTGTGTGCGCGAGCACGCACGCGCGTGTGCGAGAAAGCAATCGCCTCTACTGTGTTCTGGGCTCCAGAAGCAGGGCTCTGATAAGGGGACTCCCTCCCTATCCCTGACACCCCAAACCCCCCCAAAATATAGTCTTGCACCCAAGATGCAGGCACACACACGCTTGCCCCCCCCCCCCCACACCACCCCCCGGCCTTCACTGCCTTGGTCCACTGGGCTAAGCTGGGGGGGAGGGTGTGTGTGTGTGTGTGTGTGTGTGTGTGTGTGTGTGTGTGTGTGTGTGTGTGTGTGTGTGTGTGTGTGTGTGTGTGTGTGTGTGTGTGTGTGTGTGTGTGTGTGTGTGTGGGAGGGGGGGGGGGGTAGGCTAAACTAATCCGACCCCCACAAAGTGGTTTTTGATTATTGCTGACCAGCAAACGCCAGCAGAAAAAAAAATGAGTAGGTGGAGGAAAGAGAAAGAGAGGGAGAGAGATGGAGAAGTAAAGAGGTGTTGTTGCTCTGCTTTTCTCTTGGTTGCTATTTGTTGTTAATTGTAATATTCACCCGCTTACCCTATTCATCCTCTCAATCATTCATTCGCTTGTCAATGCATTCACGCAATAACTCTTTGATTCATGTATTCCTCGATTCACTCACTCAAAAGCAGCACAGTTCACCCTCCCCAACCACCTTTTCTGTCAAAGACGTCTTCCAACCCCGATAATTTCGCTTTCTTTGCCTCTCCTCTACCCTCCACCAATCCAGTACTGTAAGAGTTTCAGTCACTAGTTGGATAGTGTACAGTGAATGGGTGTGTGTGTGTGTAGAGTGTGTGGGTAGGGTGCGTAAGTGTGAATATAGAGCTGTTGAATCTAAAGACGCTAGTCTATTGTCGCTAGTCAGGGCCGCAGATAAAGGGCTCTATGGAAACGTGTGACCTGCCTTAGTGGAGTGGGGAATCATCTGTACAGAACAGAGAGAGGCTCGATGGCAGCTCCACCTTTTGCGTACGTACGTACGTGTGTGTGTGTGTGTTTAGTGGCATTGTTTAGTATTGTGTTTGAGGAGAGTGAGGGTTGGGGGTGAAGGGAGGGATGGGCTCATGTCCGGGCTTGTGTATGCATGACTTTCTATTTCATTGTGTCTGTATCTGTTTGTGTCTGTATAGCTGTCTTTCCATATCCATGTTTAGACAGTTTGTTCTGTGGGGACCCCAGTGTGTACTCGAGTCGATCTGTGTGTGTGTGTGTGTGTTTTCACCCCGAAACACCACGAGAGCTCATTATACTGTAGTGCCTCTGTGTTGTGGCCCATAGAGCGTAGCGGCACGTTCCAAAAAATATGCACATTTCAAGAACAACAACCCCAACACACACACACACACACACCAGTAGATATTAATAATTGAAAGATCTTGGGATGACCTTACGCATCAACACTATCAATATCCCAAACAAGGACAAGTGTATGTTAATTATATTGGTACTGTAGGTGTTTCATTGGTCGGGATGGGGCCACCCTTTATTGTGTGTGTGTGTGTGTGTGTGTTCACCCCTCAAGGCCTTTTGTGTATGCATGCATGTTTGTTTATCTGTGTGCCTCTATCCCGGGTTTGAGATGTTCGTGAAAGGGGAGGATTTTTCTGCTTTCTCTAGTAACTGTGCGCGTGTGTGTGTCTCCCCCCCCCCCCCCCCCCCCAGGTGGTGTGTGCGGACCTGCGTGGCGGTTCGCCTCGCAGGCTGGGTAGACGGGTGGGTCTGAACTGTCTCCAGGACGTAGCGGTGTGCTGGTGGCCCCTGGTCTCCTCCTCCTCCGCCGAGTTGTGGCCCTGGACCCCCACCAGTCACACACACACCGACCGGGCCAACCTGCTGCTGCTGAGCTGCTCTGCCACGGACGGTCTCAAGGTAATCCCAACGCGCTCACACACACACACACACACACTCACTCACACCCGGGACCGGGAGAGGGAAGAGCATCAACTGAGACAATTCATGTTAACATGAAGGTCAATTAATAACTAGGGGCATAACCTCTTCAATAATGGAGAGGCCCTTAATGATGAAGATGCTCCATTGATCTGAGCTAGAGGCACCCTCTCCTCGCTCTCTCTTTCTTTCTCTCCCCCTCCCCCTTGTTGTCTTTCTGTAGCCTCAGCGTAAACTTCTCCAAAGCACACAGATGCACGCAAAGAATCCCACACACCCAGGGCCAGACGGCAGCTGGCTGCCTGATGGAGCTCCTCTCCTAGCCGCCGTGGCAGGGATGGGATTGGGGACGGTGCGTTAGCCTCCTCAAGGGTGGCACCTCGCGCTCCACCTTTCTCCAGATCGCAGGGGAACTAAGCCGTCACTCGGCGTGTCTGTGTGGTGCGCGCGCGTGTGCGCACGCCCCTCCCGCCCTCACCGCCCCCCCGTGGAGCCGTATCTGTGATTGGCTTACCCGCCAATGCAGGAAGGGGAAGCGGACAAGAAAAGCTCAAATTACCCAAAAGACGTGATCGCATCGGGTTCAGGTATGCAAAACGGTGGAACGGAACGGAGGGGAGGGGAAGGTACAACAGCGTTACCGATCGCATGTTTGCCGAAAGCAAATTGCGTAAAGGAGAGAGGCGACACGACAACATGAATATTGAAACGCGCGAGCACATGCCCCGGTACTTCTTGTGTTCTTGTTTTTACTTTTCCATGTTTATCACACTCCTTCTCCTCCCCTCCCCTCCCCCCCCCTTCCCTCCCTTCCTTCCTCCACACTTAAAGAACATTAAAGTCCCTCTCTCGGCAGTGTCGGCGCTCTAATGAAAAGCATTTGTTGCCATTTTTTCCCGACGCGTCGGTGTGAAATTAAGCGAGCAGTTTACGTAAGAGCCGTGGAGCGAATCAAACGCCGGAGCTCATCGGGAGACGCCAGCGACTTCAATCGCTTCAAGCTCATATATATGTTCCTTTTGTTACGTTTGCTATCTGAGACGCTAAGCCAATTTTCTACCCCGGTCTCTAGGCATTTGAAAGTCTGATTTGGTTTCCCTATGTGGTCTTACTTCTTACCCCTCACTGATAAGCGAAACCCAAGGAAGGATGGAGGAAGAACGTGCGGTACATGCTTATTTCTGTGAGGAGTTAACATTTTTAATGACCCGCCCCCCCCTCCATTCCTGTAATTTAATAATCATCGTGGAAAAAGACGTCAACAGATGTGCATTTAAAATGTGCATGTTTTGTTCTCGTTGGTGTGTGTGTATGTGCGCACATGTTAAACATTTTTTTTATCTGCCTCAAAACTGTTTTTCGTCATTTGTTTGATCTAAATTTGTGTGATTAAACCAAGTCAGAATTGCTATTAACATGGAGTTAATAGCATGGTATTTGTCTCTTGCAAGCTCATATAAACCACAAATTAATCTTTATAAAAAATGGTGTGAATCAAAAACATCCAAGAAGGACAAACAGTATTTGAATATTCTTGACTTCCAACAACATTGAATATGTCATATGCATAGAAGCCCAGAACTCAGATTTCAACCTTTTGTCTGAGGCATGAGTCGTTTTCTTTTGTTTGACAACGTCTGTGTCCTTTTACGGCAAAGGGTCATTGGCTGACTAAACAGTACCTTACTGTACCCTACCCCTTGTTTTACACTTCTCTACCTCTCTCTCTCTCCTCCTCCCTTTTCCTTTTTCCTTCCTGCATTCCCTGTCTTTCTCTGCCCCGTGAGCTGGAAAATTGGCTCCAAAAGGCCACTGCTGTGAACAAGGGCCAGCCACTCGGTTGGACCGACCTGCTTTATCTTCCACGCCACAGAGAAAAAAGGTTCTGGTGAAGAGATGGGCGGAGTGGGGGGGGGGGGTGTGCGGGTGGAGGAGAAGAATATTTTTGACCAGTCACTGAAACCAATAACTAGGAGAAAGCTACTTGGATGAGTTCACTGTCCCATCTTCTCTCTGTGCTGGTCTCAGTCTCCTCTCTCTCTCGCTCTCTTTCTCTCTCTTTCTCTCGCTCTCTTTCTCTCGCTCTCTTTCTCTCTCGCTCTGTGTCTCTCTCTCTCTCTCTCTCTCTCAAGGAGCATACACACCACCTTTTAGCTGAGATGTCACAATAATGTTCAGTACACAGCACTTACCACCCAGCCCTGACAACCTCCACAAGCCACACATGCCTTCAGAAACAAAGACAAGCACAGACATTTACAGTACACACACTACTTCTGAACACACGAGCACACACAAACACAGTGGTGCACACACACAAACACACACACACACCTACCCCCCAGGGAGCAGCAGGAGCTGTCTCTAAGGGATTAAATACGCAGAAGAAAAAAACTGTCATCTGTTCCTCCCTTCTGTAGACCACGGCCAGGCAAACCTAAGTCTCCTTTTGGCAACTGCAACCCCCCCCCCCCCCCCCCCCCATAAATAAATAAGCAAACCTCCCCGCGATGTGCGATCCCTGTTCTGCCTACACTGCAAAACCATCTGAGCTCATATAAACCAGCCACACTGAAAGTCCTGTTTTGATTGGTACTTTCCTGAGGTTGACTAAGTCCAACCTGAGACACGCATGTCCTGTAGTGTAGAGGATGTCTTGGTGACCCTGAAAAAGTATTGTTTTGGGGATCTGAAAACTCTAATACTGTCCCTGCGTAGTTGAATGTTGCCTTCAATCCTTACACCAAGTACACAGTGGTGTACGAAAAGTGGTGTAAGAAAATAATGGTATGTCATCAGCTGGCCTGATTGACAGGTGGAGTGTTGGTGAGATAATTGTGGAAGGTGGGGAAGGGGTGGTCTTGAATAAATGACTCATTCTGTGAGGTCCTCTGTCACACCATCTCTTTCAGGACCTTGTCACTCTTCATAGCTTCAGTAAGAATCACTGACATAGACAATGATAGAATAGAAACTGTGGTGAGAGCATAGTATCATTAGTCACTACCTCTGGACCACTTGCATCTCATTCACTAACCTACTGTATTGTTCACCTCTTTAACAATTCCCATTTCCCAAGAAAAGAAACAAATATGACAACTGTGGACAACTTCTACCCCTTTCACCAATTCTCTCTCTTTCTCCAACCCTCCCATCCCCCACACACAGGTGCTCAGTTCCATACGTACTGAAGGAGACCCTCTTGACTGTCACTTCAGCCTCCTCCAACCCTACCAGCTGCTGTCCGTTGAAGTGCCTGAAGGACCCCACCCGGAATCCCAAGGGCCCGAAGGGGCGTCCTCGGCGGACGCCTGCGCGTACGAGTGCGCCCGCGGTCGCCTCCAGCGCCTGTCCGTCACCCGCATCCCCCTCTCCTCCCGCCCCGTGTCCTGTGCCCGGCACCCCTCCGAGACCAGCCTGCTCCTGGGCCTCGCCGACTCCTCCCTGGTGCTGTACGACCAGCAGAGGGGCGTGCCTCTCCTCGCTCCCTGCCCCGTCCCGCCCTCTCTCTTGGCCTGGCACCCGGCCGGGGCCGTGGCGGCGGCGGGGGGCGGCCAAGGGGAGCTTATGTTCTTCGACGTGGGTTTGGCGCCGCTGGGTGTGGCGCTACTGGCGGAGGAGGCGGCCCCCGCGGCGACGCTGAGACTAGCCCAGCACCTGCGCTGTCCGGGGGGGCTGGAGGGGCTGTACTGGGGGGGCAGCGTGGAGGGAGGGGCGGATGGGACGGACCTGCTGATGATTGCTTTCCACAGTGGACCCCTGGCAGCACTGAGATTCAGGCTAGGTGGGTAACTTGGCACAGTCCCATGTTAATTTAGCGCACGGGCACAGACACACATGCACAATCATAATAATGCAAACATTTTGACAGTTTTTTGTCTTGCCATGGCATGGACCAGTGACCAGAATGACCTGTTCGGCCTTCTGTCATAGCCGAGTTATCTTAGTCTCAAGTTATCCAATACGCAACTGAAAACACCTAACGTGTTTACATTCTGATATCTACTCCCATTAACCGAGACTTCAACATGGCTTCCCAAACATAGTGTGCTGCAGGGGTTGCCCTCGCTCATCCCTCACTGTTTGAGGGAAGTTAATTTGTTGGTCGAGAGGTTAGAAGGAGTCACGCTCAGAGGTCATTCAATAATCGCCTCGGGGCACCAGCCCACCAGGTGCATTCTGGGGATGCATTTTTCCGATAAATCGTTTACAGTGCCTGCGTGTCCCTTGGGGGCCCCAGATAAAGTTTGCCAATCAAAAAGCCCAGCCGAAGAGCCTCCCCACCTTCCTCGTCTTTAATTGTGACTTTGGAGGAAGATGTGACCAACGAGACTCTCCACGAAGTTTGACAAGCTGGTAGTGGGGAAGCTGTGGATGATTTTATTTTGCGTGGAAGCATTTGAGGCTGTGTGTGAGGGGGGGGGGGGTATAGTGGAAATGCACGTTTTTCTTTGCGCGCGTTAGTGTGCTTGTGCATGTGTGTTTGCATAGAGGAGTATATTCCAACAATAGCCTACTTTCCTCTGATCATCTGCCAAGGTTTTGATGAAGAAAGTCACCGTGTGTCTTTTTTGGCGTGATAATTCTCCCACACGACCGTGTGTTTGTGCATTTTTATCAGAACACGTGTGTGTGTGTGTGTGCGCGTGCACGGTTGTGCACACATTCACCGTGTTCACTGTTTGTTTGCTCGTTTAGCGCCGTGCTCCCTGTTCTTTATTGACTCATTTCATTAGGCCCCGCTACATGACAGAGAGAGAGCGACGGAGTGAGTCTGACGCGGCGAGGAAGAAAGCGTTGGCAGGGCGCCAGCTTTTTCCTCTTTTCTCTTCCTCCTCTTCCATAGGAGGTAGCCCTCCCTCGCCCCCCCACCCGCCTTCACCGAGTTATCTCATCCGGGCACACGTTCGCACGCGGTTGGGCCGCAACCGCGAGGGGCGGGGGGGGGGGGGGGGGGGGGGAGAGGGCGCTAGCTTGTGTGCGCCGCCGCGCGCCTCTGAAAGAGACTCCCTTTTTAGGGCGGAAAAATTGCAAGGAAGAAAGACAAATGGCTCGCTCTTGCCGGCGACACCTGAAGACGCGTGTTGTCAAGGAGACGGTTGGAGTTGGCTTTTATGGGCCTTGCCCATGTTACCTTGTCGTTTAGTTTGTCTGCTTTGTAATAAGTGTTATTTTGTCATAGTTGAGGCTGGTTGTACCATTATACATCAGTAAGTGTCCACCTGTTACGTATAAATGCAGATTTTAGGGGTTATGCAACCTCAAGGGTACACTGCCATTTGTTTCACCGTACTCAGACAGGGATAGCTCCTCTTTCTCATCTTATCTCTGTAGTCACTCATATGAGATGACTGAGTTAGCTGCTATGGCTGTGATTTCCAGTGAATGAGTGGATTTGCCTGTGGTTCCTGGAGCCCCAGGCTGAGTATCACTCAGGCAGAAGGCCGTGGTGAATGTGAGCCGGTGTGGGGACCTGAATGGTGCATTTATACAGAGTTGAGAGCAGCTATGGTAATGCAGCCTGATAGGCTAATGGGCATTTTTCCCTCCTTTCTTTTCTTATCTGAAACCCTGGCAAACACAACTCTTAACTAACCAGACTCCTGGAAGCCCAGAACAACGTGCACATTTGTGTATGAATGAGGTCACGTTGTTATATTTTTATTATATGTATTGTTTGTTCTTTTTGGAGACGTTATTTGTGGGGACGGGTGGGGTCATATTGGTCTATTGAAATTATGTTATTGTTATTAGTACAACCAACTTATGTAAGCTTGTCACACACACACACACACACACACACAGGGGCAGCAGACTGGGGGTTAGGCCAGGCAGGTCTGGGAGGGGTTTTAATCCGTCTTTCTCCCTCTGTGTTCCATTTTTTCTCCTGTGCATGTCTGCCGAGACTTAGCCGGTAGCAGACGCTGACACGCGACTCTCCCCCCCCCGCACACCCTGATGCATTAGGCGCATTAGCCATCTCTTCAGGGCATGCAGGGGCTCGCTAATTGCCTGCTTGGGATTTTAATTACACCCCTCCTCCCTCCGGAAGGTGGCCGTCCCTTTGCCCTCCGCTCCGTACCTGTGCCACCTGGCTCGGGGTGCCACCCTCGCCCCGCCCCGACGGGGCACGCACCCCTCATCTGTGGTCAGGGTGCAGCCCTGTTCAGCAGCGTCCAACATGCATCCGCGTTTGCGTGTGCGGTTTTCATTTGTGTCGATAGCTCTCATTTGTTGTGTTTTCGGTCTGTGCTGGTGAGCGAGGCGGAGAGGACCAATGCGATTGATTGTGCCTTTTGACCAGAGGAGATTGATTATGCCTTTCTTCACTGAGAGATTGGATGTGAGCGGATTAGCCAACTCATTAATAATAAAAGCAGAAGGTTTTGTGCTCATCCGGGCAGTACAGGTGTGTGTTTTCTTTTGTTTGTGTACAGTGTTTTCCGTTTTTCAGTGTGACCGGGAAGTAACACTGTCTGTTTGAATATAGCCCATTGGGATGTAATGTGACTGTCGTCAGTGTGACCTGTCAGTGTCACCACAATAGCCACCGCCAACACTTTGTGTACACACACACACACACACACCAATGCTTAATATAGGAGTTCTCTCTGTAAGTAATGGAACACATTTCCTATACAATGTAACAATATTTTGTCTCTTCTCTGATGGTCTCTCACTCACTCACACACACACACACACACTCTACAGACCAGACCAGAGATTAAAAGAGGCTCTGCAGCTAATTGATTGACAAGTCAATGCCAATCTCCAGCCCCCTGCTTCAGAGTTGAACCAGATCCCCTGCCACTTACTTAGCTTAAGCAAGTGCCCGAGGGGTATTCATAGTGCTTAACCACAGTAGTATGCCAAGACCATTACACCTGGCCTTATCAGGAGCTGCTATAATACCAGCTATTTCCTACAGTGGCTTTTAGCCTCCACAACGCCACTGTGTGCAGGTTCTTTAAGAGCCTGTACATACTGTCATAAGTTGTTTTTCTTCCAGTATGTTAACAACCTCCTTCCCAATACGCTGGGACAGTAGAGAGGGTCCTAGAGATAAGAGTGTTGTGAAATACTTTGACTTCATTAACACATCTTAGCTGATGTGTTCTGCTGTCTCCCCCTCCCCCCCCCCCCCTCTCCAGGCGCTCTGACGGGGGGTCAGCTGGGCTCCTGCGAGCTGCTCCAGCAGAGGCTGCGCTGCGGTCAGGTGGACCAGGCGCTCGGCATTCTGGGAGCCATGGAGTGGAGCACCATGGGTAGCGAGTGCTACCATGGCCTGAGCTCGGTGACGGAGCACCTGCTCAGGCTGGAGCTGGACGCAGAGAGAGAAGGTGAGGCTGGCTCTCCCAACTCCAAACACCTCACCTGACAGCCGTTGTTTCTGGATTTGACCCGGGCTGTTTTATTCGAGGTTATTCATAGGTTAGGATGGTTATCGGTTAAAAATAGAGGAAAACATAATTTGTATGTGGTATTATTTTAAGAGTGAACCTTTTTGTAGATACTCCCACTCAAGTTAGTATTAAGCTCATTACGCTTCCATCAGTCTAAAGTCCAGTTCTTCTTATCTATTTCACTTTTCTGTTTGTGTGTTTATTGTGTGTTTGTTATTTACGTTCTCGACCTCCTAGCCCAACTAGAAGCAGCTCTGGGAGTCTTCTACGCTCCACCCAGCCCTCTCTCTGACACCGTAGTGTTGGAGTACAGGGATCCAATCAGCAAGTACGCCCGGCGCTTCTTCCACCACCTGCTCAGGTAACCCATCCCACCGCTGCCCATAGCCCTTACCCTCTAAGCGTTGATCTAACCGGGTGACGTGTTTAGGTAGGGGGTTGGGAGACTTAGGGGGTAGGAGACCTATTGGGTAGGAGACCTAGGGGGTAGGAGACCTAGGGGGTAGGAGACCTAGTGGGTAGGAGACCTAGTGGGTAGGAGACCTAGTGGGTAGGAGACCTAGTGGGTAGGAGACCTAGTGGGTAGGAGACCTAGTGGGTAGGAGACCTAGGGGTAGGAGACCTAGTAGGTAGAAGACCTAGTAGGTAGACCTAGTGGGTAGGAGACCTAGTAGGTAGGAGACCTAGTAGGTAGGAGACCTAGTAGGTAAACCTACTAGTAGAATATCTAGTAGGTAAGAGACCTACTGTAGTAGGTAGACCTAGTGGGTAGGAGGTGTAGAGGAGAGAGGACAACAGAGGGAAAGATTGCCTGGGTGAGCACAAGAACCGCAGTCTGTTGGATCAGGCACTGCATGCGTGCCTGGGAGATGTAACCTCAACAGGCAGAGCTAACCCCTCACACACAGGTATCATCACACACCGTCCACGTAACCAACTGTTCTGGCCTCATTCCGCTCCACCTTCCATCCTCTTTCTCTCTCTCTCCGTGGCAGGACGGAACATTCTTTGGCATCCCTCCTTTTTTGTCCCCCACCTCACTCTCTCTTATCGCCCACCTGCATTCTTCCCTCCTTCCACATCAAATGAAAACGGGCCTCTCTCTTCCCCGTGTTTGTTTGTGTCATGTCGGCTCCGGCGTTGGGGGAAGTTGAGGTGAATTGTGTGGAGGAGATACCCCGTCTCCCGGCTCTAATCTGTGTAATAAGGAGAGGTTTGGCGCTCCCTTTCAATTATCTGCGTTTGGGGGATGGTGGGGTGTGTGCGGGGTGTCGTGTGCCCACGTTGGAGGAAATACTTGTTTGTGTGCGTGCGTGTGTGTGTTATTTGTTTTTCTAGAAAGAATCACCAGTAATCATGAACTCTCCTTGCAGGCACCAGCGGTTTGAGAAGGCCTTTCTGTTGGCAGTGGACATTGGAGCCAGAGACCTGTTCATGGTGAGGGACTTCACTTACTGGGCTCGGTTGAAGTGCTATTTATGAGATTGTGTGTGTGTCTTTATGACAGGTGGGCAGGTTTGGGTGGTGGGGGGAGGGGGGTGGGGGTACTTCTCACGGTCCTCCTGGTCCGGGCTCTTTCTTTTATTCCTCTCCTCTCTTCTTCTCCTCCGCCAGTTCTCTCTCTCTCTCACGCTTTCCCTCTCCACCCCATTTTTT
Source organism: Osmerus eperlanus (assembly GCF_963692335.1). Lineage (NCBI taxonomy): Eukaryota > Metazoa > Chordata > Actinopteri > Osmeriformes > Osmeridae > Osmerus > Osmerus eperlanus. The sequence goes on from NC_085023.1 coordinate 11,162,006, forward strand.
GGGAGGCCCCATTTTGCTCACCAACACCCTCGCTATTAATGTTCCCGCCTTCTTTCTCCTCCCTGCCCCCTCACGCCACCCTTCTGTCCTGTCTCTCAACACACACACACTCACACACACACACACGCACACACACTTCCTCAATCACACTGATAGCCATGGTTCCAATTCACTCCCCACTAAGCAGAGCTGCTGAGAAGCCGAATTGAAAAGGTGGAGTCGAGGCCATGGACCTTGAAAGAGCAAAGAGACAAATGGAGAGAGGGAGAAAAGTGGGAGGAGGTGGAGAAAAAGGATGGCTCCGTCATTTAGTAGCTGTGCATGAGAGAAACTGAGAGAAAAGGTGGAGAAAGGAAAGAAAGAGAACAAGTAAGAAAGGAGGCCTGCTCTGTCGCTTTGGAGGCCTGAGAGCAAGGAGGGGGAAAGAAAAGAGGAACAGAAAAGAGGAAAGTGACATCGTATGAACGCTCCCAACCAAAGCTACTTTTTTTTTCTCCCTCCAAAATGACAAAGAGAGCAATGAGAGGGAGAAAAGGAGAGGGAGTTGGAGCAGCAGGAGAAAAAAAAAAAAAAGAATGAAGGAGAGAGAGAGAGGAAGCATAGGGCATTGACGTTTCACCTCATAGTCTGGCATCCCCTCTAATTAGTGGCTGATGTTAACTTAACCTGCCTGTGCACTCATTGGCTGAAGGTAATGAGGGCACAACTCGCCCTTATAGTCCATCAAACCCCCCTCCCATGTCACACTGTTCGGACGCACAAAACCAAAGTGACACACTCACATATTCACACACAGGCCGTCTCCCCTCCCAACCCTCAGCATGACACACAGAGCAGCAGGACACACCACCCATTGTTTCCTAACAAACAATAGGAGTCCTCCCCCACCCCCCCAAAAAAGGGGGGGGGGGGCTTTTGTTTAAACGAAACACTTTGGTGTGAGGCAAAATTGGAGGGGCGGGCGAGAGCGGAAAGGGGGATGTGTCGTGACGCCGGGTGGCGGGGCGGGGGGGCCTGGGGGGGTTTGAAGGTGTTCGTGTTGCGCCCGGGCTATTTAGCATAATGGGACGTGTTATATACAGCTTCCCTAATTACCCTTTGATAAGGAGTCGATAATGCAGCCAATTAGGTCATTCGTCAGCAAACCCTGCCGTGTTTTTACCCCCCCCCCCCCCCCCCCCCCACACACACACACACACACACACCACACACACTCACTCGTTTCCCTTCTCTTGATGTAATGCTTCATTAAATCAAAAAAGTGTGATGGCTGAATCAGATGCAAGGTCTTTGTTCCTTAATGGGCTTTGTCATGTTGCATCAGATACTCTTACATTAAGGCAACATGCGTGGGTTCCTATCTGACACGGCTCAGACTCAGGGCAGAGACCCACCATCACACTTTCCTAAGCATACAGCTCATTGCCGTTGCTCAAATGGCTTATTAAGTTATAAAAAATGTATTCAAAGCATATCCGAGGGTACGACACAAAGTTCAAACAGGCCTAGCGAGGTACAGGTGTGATGAGTGAGACAATGTCACTGTGTTAGGTTTTAAGATGGTGAGACGTAAATGCTCCATTCACATATAAAAGGTTTTCTCCAAGAATGTCTTGGTGAGTATGCACACAGCCTTTTTCATTCGTGTTCTCCTGAAGTGTGTTTATGCATTTGTAAGTGGGAGTATATTTGTCCTACAACTGTGTCTGTGTGTGTACCCCACTTGCCTGTGTGTAGAAGCACCCATGTCTGCATATTGTGCCCCCCCCCCTATGTTATATCAGTTCAGTTAGCCTCAACCCACATATCAGATGACAACAGCACATTGTACATGTCTTTTGGTTGACATGCCTGTAAGCTTGCATGTATTAATAGTCCCCTTGTGCCAGTTATTGTTATCCTTTTCTCATTTGGAGGTAAAACCCAAATATCAGTCAATATCATAACCACGCTCTAAACGCTCCCTGCTCTATATCCCCTCAAAAAACGGACTGAAATACCCCACTTTATCAGTGTGGTTAGCCGCCGCGTTTCAGCCCCTAAAGCTCTTATATAAATAAGATTAGTGCCGATCCTGTGTCGCGTTTGAGCGTCGGGGAATAATAGGTGTAATATCTGATGGTTTTATGCAGCGTATTATTGTTATCCCCTCTTAGTCGTCTGATACGCTCTCCCCCTCTCCTCTCTCTCCCTCTCTCCTTGTCTCTCTCCGTCTCTCTCCCCCTCTCTCCTGGTCTCTCTCCCCTATTTTTCTCTGTTTCTTTCTCTCTTTCTCTTTCACGCAATTCAGACAGTATTATGAGCAGCTAAACTGGAATAAACCATTCCAGCGTCACATTGTAAGCCCCTCTATACATACATACATACAGCCCTATACACACACACAGGCACATGTATTTATTTTTTTCCTCTCCCAGAAAACTCTCACACTTTCCCTCTCTCTATCACATTTTCGTCCTCTGCCTCTCTCTCCCTCTGCTCTGTTTGTAATCAATTACTACGTCTCTCACGTATCTAATTGAGGGCCTATTCCTCATTGATGGCAGTTGAATTAGACCGTCTCCTGGTCCCGAGAGCTCATTTAGACTCCTTCAAGACCATTTTGTCGGCCATTTTCTAATTCGTCTCTAACCCGGAACCACGGAGACCAGGAGCCAAACAATAATTATCCAATCTGCTCTCATTCATTCAAGTCTCCCATTTGAGAACCTCTCTCTGTCCCTCTTCCCAAATCTCTTTCTTTCGCACTCTGTCTCTCTCTCTGTCTCCCCCCTCCTTTCCTGGAACCCTCTGATCATCCCCCTCTCTTTCTCTCAGGGTACAAAAGGAGGTCTACAATGTGGGTATTAGGGCCGGGTGCAGGCCCGGCTGGGGGCTAGCATTAGCCAGCTGGGGGTTAGCCCGGGCCAGACCAGGTCTGAGACGGGTGGGGGCACTAGGGCCGTGTGATGTTGCTGGGGCGGAAGAGTCTCCTTAACGTGCCCCTTTGATGGGCCCAAAGGGCCCTGCACCCATCTCTGGGAAACCCTGTGGCAGACTGGCAGGGTCTGCTGTTTTAATAATACCAAAGAGGGGGGGGGGGCCTCAATGGAGGATATTAATGCTTACCAGAGAATGACAACAAAAAAACTAGTTGCTACTTACTCAAGATATGTCCCTGTCAAATTCTCACAATGATGTATATTCATTCAGAAGTCAACTGGTAGCATAGTGTAACCATTAAATACACCACAAGGTTACTGTGATGTACTGCTCTGCTGAAACATGCCGTCTCGCTCAGCATGTTGAATACAACCAGTTGTATTCTGCCCTGTATTCAACTCCTATCTGAAAGGACTAGTCAAACCCTGTTGTAAAGAGAGGAGGGAAACATCCTTGTAAGTTAGTCTCTTCTTTTACCTCCCCACCCCCCTTATAAAAGAAACACACATTCTGTCGACTAACAGGCCACCACTGACCATTACATCGTGCGTCTGATGTCTTCAGCTTCAACTTGACAACCCTTTCAGACAACATTTGAGTTGTATTCTTGTCCTCTACGGGTGAGACGAGACTGAAACAGAGAGATAAGGAGGACACACACTGGGCCGCAATATTGTCTGAGTGCAATACAGCGGCGAGCTCGGCTGGGCGTAATATCTCCCCTAAAGAGAGAACACTACACTCCGCGAAAGGTGAAACCTTCCCTCGAGTCTGTGCGTCTCCGACTTTTGGGTGGGGGGGGGGGAGTTGGAGGGGGGGGGAGTTGGAGGGGGGGGGGAGTTGGAGGGGGGGGGGAGTTGGAGGGGGGGGGGGGTTGAGGCAGATAAATATCTGTCAGTTCAAACCCGGCGAGGGCGAAACGGCCAATTTCAAAGTTTCGAAGGGAAGCGGCATTTCATCCTCGTCAGATGTGGAGCTTCAAACACGCCATTTCATCTGTTTCTCCCTTTTGGGGTTCCTTACAACCACCAAAAAACACACCAAAAAAACTATTGTCACTGGAGCCTACATTCATTTTAGATTCATTTTAGATTAACGCTCTGTGTGTGCGTGTGTGTTTTTTTTGTGTGACTTTACCTTCAAAGGATCTCCATTATGTGGCGTCTGATAAGGGCGAGGTGGTTCTGGCTGCGGTGGCGAAGAGGAAGGCTAATGAAATCGCCGTCACCGTTATGCCTGGTGCAGGTAGGAAAATCTCAATCAGGCGCGCAACAATAGAAGGGATGTGACTGGACGGATACGATTGTGTAAATGTTTGGGATTGAGCTTTAACCCCCAATGTCGTGCCTCAGCTTTCTGGTGACTTTACATCAAACTTTGTTTTAACACCACCTTAATACCCGAGGTGCTATATCTATTACCAAAGATGATATTGGCAAAATGGTGATGATTTGATTAGAAGGCATCCAGCGTCCGTTGGCTCATCAGTGGCGGGGAGGCGGGACATGTCGAAGGCCCGGTTTTTGTTGTTGCTCAACTCCAGGCTGCCCTTTGACACACACTCCTGAGAGCACATACCAGAGGGGATCAGGCTGGGTTCCTGATTACACTTCCTAAACACACACACACACACATATACACATGCATATACTCTCTTTCTCTCCTCTCTCTCTCTCTCTCTCTCTCTCTCTCTCTCTCTCTCTCTCTCTCTCTCTCTCTCTCTCTCTCTCTCTCTCTCTCTCTCGCTCTCGCTCTCGCTCTCGCTCTCGCTCTCTCGCACACACACACTCTGTCTCTCACTCACTCACACACATACATACACATGCATATACCCTCTCTCTCTCACACACACACACACATTCACACACACACAAACTCTCGCACTTCTTACACACGTCTCACTTGCACGCACAAACTGCACACAAACTACACACACAGACTCACCACAGACATGTCCAGTGCTGATGGCTGTGTAGACCCACAGCCATTTCCAAGGAATCCAGATGAACAAGTTTGATGAGTCCTTCACAGATGCTTAAAGAACACCGCAGGGCTGCCTGAACTCTCAGACAGGCAAATGAGGCCAGCGAGGTATTTAACTCCTCGCAATAAGGTCAAAACCTGGAGGCTGTGTGTATGACTGTATATGTTTATATCGCCGGTCTTTTCACACACGTGCCTGTGTGAGAAAGTGCTGTTGTGCACACACACACACACACTTAGGAGACAGTGTGCCCACACGTGCGCACACACTCTCCTAAGCCTCTTAATTATGTCCTCGATGATTTCCCTCTTTCGCCTGGAGCACATCCTATCCTTGGACAGAAGTGCTTGAGAGATGGAGGAAAGCATGGGTGGATGGATGGATGGATGGATGGATGGATGGATGGAGGGAGGGAGGGAGGGAGGGAGGGAGGGAGGGAGGGAGGGAGGGAGGGAGGGAGGGAGGGAGGGAGGGCTAGCTGGCAGAGGGGAAATGAGTGAAGGTCTGCACCGAAGCACTTTGCAGATGTTTATTGTTCCAATATACCAATTACTGTAGATTTGATTGTAGATTCTCATGTCCTCTGTTGGGGCCCACTGCCCTTCCACTCAAGCTTGTCTTCCTCACCTCAATGCCTCTGTGGCTAGATCGATGAGTGGTGTGTCTGTGTGTGTCTGTGTGTGTGTGTGTGTGTGTGTGTGTGTGCGCGTGCATGTGAGCAAGGCATACAGTACAACTTCAGTGGCTAGATTGATGGAGTGTGGTGTGTTGTCTTGGACGCACTTGGACAGAGCATACCAACGCGGCAAAGAGCCTCAATTGCCAAATCAATAGTGTGTGTGTCTGCGCCCGTCTCCGGGCTGCTGGAGATCACACGCATTCAGAGCGGAGCATATTAACGGAGCAAAGAGGCCAGGTCATAAATAGACAATGAGCGGCTGGCGTTGGGCGCTGGGCTCGAGTGAACAGGTGTCTCGCTTTACACACGCCAGCACAGCCACTGGCACAGACGTCTCGCTCCGTCAGACTTCAGCTCAGACTACCAAGGGCGCACACACGCACATGTCCACTGACATTGACTCACACACCAATGACTTGCTGGCTGACATATATGTGTGCGTTATAACGTATGGATGTTTGGGTGCGCGTATATAGATGCAAATACATGTCGAACTGAACGAAACATTTACGACACCGAAATGATAATGTGGTTGAATACACATTCCGTTAACGTGTGAGCAGACTGCCCTGAGAGTCATCACACACACACACCGTGTACAATCTGTGATTCACTCATTTCCTTCAGGTTAAAGATGTTCTTCGAAGCAGGCAGGATGGCTGCGAAAGAACCAAACGCTCAAGAAACAGGGTGAAAACGTCCCTGCCATTGGAGTGGCATCGATATGACACCTACAGGATGTTTATAAAGATGTGTGTGTGTGTGTGTGAGAGAGAGAAGGGCACTGTGAGCCTTGAAATATTTAGCAAAGCCTGTCTAATGGCCCTTTACACACACACACACACACACACACACACACAAATACACTCGCCACGATTCCCAGCAGCCCCTTTGTGGCGGTGCGTTAAATCGCGTTGAACCGCCTGGCTGACAAGTGTGCTGATTTGGTTAGATACTCCATTGTGAGATGGGTACCAGCGAACAAGTGCGAGGGAAGGGCTCTCCTGCTCTCCCTCTCCTCTTTCAGCAGCGTTTAGCCAGGAGGAGACGGCAGCTCCCCCGCCTTCTCCTCGCCTGTCTCCCCCTCACAATGCCTGATATGGCTCCGGGGGCTTTCAATGGAAGAGGAGGGAAGCTTTATCTCTCCTCTCTATCCAAGATCCTCCTCCTCCCTCTCCTCTTTTCTCGTGGTCTTGAGCAGGGGGGGAAAGCCTGTTAACTCCAGTGTGTCGGTGAAGGAGTGTGCCGCGCGTCCCCGTCCCTCCCGACCCCGGTGTTTAACGGTTTCCCCCGACTGTCCTCGTACAGTAGCAGCGCTGCCTGGCTCGAGCCAGCGGCTTTCCATCGTCGTTGTTTCACTCTGGGGGGGGGGTTCTCTCAGGTGAACAGGAAATGTAGTGTCTTCTTAATGTAACATCGATCTGCCCTCCCCCTTGACCTTGTGTGTGTGTTTCTACTGTAGAAGAATCACCAGCCAATCTGAGGGGGAGGAATGGATTGTGTGGATCCAGAACTACCGCCCTGCAGACAGACAGGAACTTGGTTGCGACGGGACCACCCTCTCAACGTAACCTCTGGTCAGTTGCGTGTGGGTGCTCGAGTGGGCACACTTTTGACTGGTACTGTATGTGTGTCTGTGAATGCTTAACCTACTCATCCAACATGTCCAAAGATTGTTAGATGAATGGAATAGTGTCCAGTGGCCAGTTTGCCTAATCCCTGTTTTCCCATGTCGACCCATCAATGACTGGTGTAGAAAAACCACTTGTTGACCGTAAACTACCATGCAGAAAGAGTGTGACTAGAAACGTACACTGTACACAAACAGCCGCCCAACAGGGCAAGCCACGGCAGGGTTAAAAGAGAGAGGGAGAAAGAAGGAGGGAGGGACAGAGGACATGGATATGAAGGGGAGGGGGGGCCGTTTACAGTTGTACACCAAGTAACATATTGAGTATTTATGTAGGATTTGGGTTTATTAGATAAAGGGCTCTTGTTCTTTTTATCCTCATAGGCTTTTCATGGCTGTTTGACTTCAACACTGATGACTCTGTCCCAACACCACCACCACCCCCCCACACACATGCACTGCACTCCTTCGTTTAAGCCCCCTCCATCTATCCCAAATCCCCCCCGTATCTGCCAATTTAAACAGGCAAGGCCCAGAGAGAGAGGGTGAGAGAGAGAAAGAGAGGATGGACTTAAGCTCTTTTTTTTAAAGGCAGTTGTGTAAAAAAAAAAAAAAAAAACAGTAAAGAGGGTTAGGGCGATTTGGCAGCCAAAAGCCCAGTTCAACCACACCGGGTCTTTCCCTGTACAGTGGAGGGCGGCTAAGGCAGCCGATCACTTTACCTCCCCAAAGACAAGTCACGCACAGAAAGAGCCTGCTTTTTTTTCTAGCTTTGTGTTTGTTTGTCTTCCTTTTTGAACGTTTTCTTATATTAAAACCCTGTCATAATCTGGTCTCCAATGAAGTTTTGCCTTTTCTCATGTGAAGCCAATGAGAGCTTAGCGACATGGATTGTGTGTGTGTGTGTCTGTGTGTGTGTGTGTTTGTTGGGGGGGTGGTGGTATTATGGTACGGGATTTCCACGTTTGGCTCACATAGCTAAAGAAGAGACAAGAGAAGGAGATGAGCATGGGGGTTTGCCTCTGCTGAGCAGCGATCCCCTGATCTGACGCTGTCCAAAACAGGGGGGTGGGGGTGTCTGGGAACCATCCCAATGTTATTTTGATTGATGTGAGAAAGAAAGTGCTATGCCCCTCTCTCTCTCTCTCCCTCTTGCTGCTCTGCTAGTACAGAAAGTGGTTGATGTTTTTTATTTAGTGGGAAACTAGTCAGTCCAGCAACGTATCCAAGACCAGTTTGGAGCAGACGGAGATTGTCCCTCCATACACTAAATATAAATTGCGTCTGCTCTCAAAAACACACGCGATAATACAAACACGTGTAACACTTACACACTCTGATAGGGGCAAACTGCTGTGTCTGGCCTTGTTTCACAGCCTGCTGGTTGAGAGGCCTGACAGAACCTGATCTGAGGCCTCTGGGCCTGTGGTTAAATCCTGCTTGTGCCAGAAGGGACAAGTCACTTTACACAGGCTGAATTTGTTTGGTTTGAGAGCCATAAACCTCACACACATTTTTACAATTTGACCCAATTAGAAGTATCACTTCACTCATGTAGGATCCAGTACCATCTGGGAGATAGTCCTCTCTCATATGTGTTTGAAATTAAGAGGCTGTGACCAATGTTCTTATGTTATTTGATCATTTGCATTCAAGACGTAAGTCTCCCTGCTTGATCTGGAGTGTCTGCACAGGCTCATGTTGGTCATGTGATTGTCAGTGAGGAGCCGAGGAGACAGCAGCCAGTGGCAAGCACACCTGTGACCGTCAGCGCTGCACCCAACTGGCCGTGGACAAATACAGGTGTGTGTGTTTTTTTCTCTGTCTCTCTTTCCCACTCGATCTCTCCATCTTTTGGTCTCTGTCCTTAGAGTATTCTTGTAACTGTAGTAAAGCATGCCTATCCTTGAAAGGTAGCTCCTGTACAATTTGGTTATTTGTTTTTCAGGGCCACATATTAGCCCCGCGTAAATTCTCTGGCGTCGTTGTGTGTGTTTTATTCTCTAAATGTAGCCTGAGAGCTCATTTATCCAGGTTTCAGATATCCAAGATGACTAACTGGCCATTTAGGGAAAATAGACATTAGTAAAACATTACTCGTCTTTCTGCCTCCTCTCCCTCTCTTCTTCGTAATAATTCCATTCTAGCGATTAGCAATTGTCTCGCCACCGAATCGCTCTGTGATTTGGTAATCCAGACTGTAGGCTACTGGAGGGAATTAGCATCGCCATTTTAAAATATCTGCATAACGGCAGGGTTTTAATGTCAATCATAGCTGTATTAACGCATGGCTCAACCCTGGAGTGATGGCCTTGAGCGACATATTCAGATTGTGTGAAGGAAATGTCTACAACATTTAGATTAAACTTGTATTGATTGTTTGTTGGGTGTATGTACTCCTGGCCCTATGCGTATAGTGTATGCCTGGCCCAAGGTGCCCTGTTCATATTTGTTAAATGTTTGTGTTTTTCATGCAGAAAACAGCCTTGCCAATCAAGATGAGAATGTAAGTTGATTTTGGCATCCTAATACACATACAGTGTTATCTCTGATATAAAAACAAAAATACAACTTCAGCCATTATGATGCTTAATAAATACATACTCGTAGCTCAAATATAGACAGGCCATGTATTAACCCTTGTGTTATCTTCGGGTCATTCTGACCCATCAGTCATTGTGACCCACCGTCGTATTGCGACAGATTTACTGCATACAAAGACAAAGTGAGGCATTTTCTTTTAACAGCTAGGCTGTCTCAGACCCCCCACATTGCAAAGGTTAAAAGAAAATTATTTTAATTTGTTTTTGTATTGGGTAAAATTGGGTAAACACAACGATGGTTCATTATGAACCTTTGGGTCATGTGACCCGAAGGCAGCACGAGGGTTAAACATAGAGTAATCGAAAATATTCCAGATCAATGAAGGCTAACAGCTTGAAGTGGGTCACCATCATTTATGTATATATTTAAATGGAGGGTGTCTGTTTTGGAAAAAACTTTAACCTTTATTTCTCCTTACCTTCTTTGCAGGAGAATGAAGATACAGGGACACTCAAAGTGGTTCATTTTGGTCTCGTTTGACATGAACTGACGGTAGCTGTCTTTGAATGGTGACAGGGATTTTGTACCCATTTGTTATCTTTTGTAAATTATATCTGATGGCAAGAAAAGGAACCAATTTATTTTTTTACATAACTTTATGGTGAGTGATCAACTACTGTAACTGAATAAAGAAATGTTGTGAAATCAAACCATTCAGATCCATTGAATGAAGAAATAAGATTTTTCATTCTCATCTACTTTTGAAGCTATTAGTACAAAAATAATTCAGTTTCAATTCATAGGAACACAATGATGCACAAAATGTCTTACTATTACTAAGCATACTAAAGAAGCGACCAGGGTCTTCTCTCCTATCTTTTGTGGTATTGCATGTGTGCGTACGTGTGGGTACGTGTATGTGAATCTGTGTGAGGGTGAGCAACTGCTTGTGTGTGTTGGTTGAGATTACGGGCCGCAGTTTTATTCATGAAAAGGAGCCAACAAGCGACTTTAAAGCATGGCGCCGAGCCCCTTTCCTGAACAGCAGCCATAGCCGTGTCAGAGCTGTCGACGCGCTGCGCTCGCCGGCTAATCTGACAGCACCGAGCGAGCCCTAATCCCTCCCTGTATCGTAATCTATTTACTTTGCATTCTAAGAGGATTTCCACCAAAACATATACAAGAACCAATGCTGGAAATGGACAGGAGATCAGTGAGGATGCTTTTCTGTGTTCTTTTTGTTTTGTTGGCTTTTCTAAAAAGTCTTTGTATGTTTTGGGAGTCAATCCCTTCGCAAGAGGGACAGCTGAAAGGAATTACATTTGAAACTGATACTAATACTTCTCTGTTGTAAACATAACATGTTACATTGCTTTCTGTAATACACTCTGGTGGCAGTTGTTACAGATAAGTGTCATCTGTCATTGCCTTTAGTGGATCTCCTGACACCTTTTTAATTCACCAACCACTGGCATATTATCACAGAACTGAATGACTTGACAGCTCAAATGGACCTTCAAAATTGCTTAACAGTCAAGTAACACACATCAAGCTGATGGTCTAGCATACAAAGCATTAAAACTTCTAAACAACGACACAGAAGAAAATCTTTAAAAGACGAATGTGTGTCCTTGGATGACACGTTTAGGCTGCTGTTGACAATTTTATTGGGATAGCTAGAAAGAACATCTGTACTAAACTGCTTAGTATGGCTATATAGCTTATACTTGTTTTAATGTTCAAATTGTATTGTTTTAAAGAGTATGATTAATGTTTAAAGTTCAATCGTTTTATAAACCTGACATTGAAATGGTCCAAGACCACCTTGATTGGGAAGTGTTTTTAGTGGTACAGTAAAGTAGTGTAGGCTTCGTAGTAGTATTAGCACAGTGACCTTGTTAACATGTATAAATGAATCAGGCCTCCAGCTCTCCCTATTATCCAGGTTGCCTTTCCCTTAGTGCTGCAGCTGTTCCATTTTTGTATGGCCCCTAGCTGTCTGGGGATATACAGTAACACATGATCAGATTTAATGATGGGACTAAATCCAGTTCCTCTCTGTAGTATTGTGTTGTTTTTCTCTGTGTGTGTGATGGGGGTTTGGTTCCTGGTCGTAATTGAGCAGTCCCTCATTAAAATTGGAACTTCCTATAGACGGGCTAGGTCCAATATATTATTGATGTGTGATGTATTCAACCTACAGTCGTAGCCCAAAGTATTGGCAGTGACATAGATTTTGTGTTTGCAAAGTTTGCTGCTTCAGTTGTGGTGTCGATTCACATTGTTACTCTACTGTTATTGTGCAGAGTGATCAGGCGGTTTTTAAATAAAAGCTTCATTGGCCCCCCCAAAAATGAAATTTATCACAAAAACACACTTTTCACTGTTTTTGGGCCCTGGCATAAAATGACTGATAAAATCATTTCAGTAAGTCATATCATCAGCACATGGGAAAGTGTGATCTAGTTATAGTCAAGTGAAATCACTGTCATTCTGATTGGATTTTAAGAGCCGATTGATGGCTGTAAAATAGGGTACTGTTTGCATATATTGAATGTTTTTGCCAATAAAAGCTTTTAAAACTTATGAAATGTGTATTATTGTTTTCCAGTATTCCATACAAACATGATAAATGTATCCACAAAAACCAGACTTTGAAAAACACAATTTGTCACTGCCAATACTTTTGGCCACGACTGTCGAAGACTGATGAATCAGGAAAAGGCAGGTTTGGTTTGTTGTGAAGGGATGTGTTCTAAGTAGTGGTCATCTATTTGCTCTCTCCCACAATGCCATTTCCTGTAAGTATTTACAAGGGTCATCTACTTCCTCTACAGAAGTGGTTAGGGGCCATTTCCCTCTAGTACCTCTCAACCACACTCCTCTTCCTTGACGCAACCACGGATGTTAGTGGACGATTATGGAAGATTTGTAAGTATTTTAAACATGATTGTAACATATACATTGATTGTAACATACTGTAAGCAATAGGCTTTACATTACATTCAATAAGTCGGTCAGAGTGTTGAATGAAACCTGGACTGGATCAAACTTGTACTTGCTTTCCAAAATGTCATGAATGAAAGGGGTTACAAAGTCGTTTCACCATGGTTGGTTGTTGTTGACTGCAATGCTATCCTGTGGGAAATTGTTCTCAAACTTTTTACTCAGTTTGTGTGGAAAAAAACGTCAGATCCGAAACGATCAGCCCTTCAAGTCGAAATGTTGGATGTATTCAAATGTCACACCTTCCTTCCCACAAAGAAGAGTATCTTGAACAAAGTGTCTGAATGACTGGTTGAAATGTCCCCACCTCCCCGCACCCACAAAATAACCTATAGGTGCCCTTGGACTTTTAACACCAACCACAATTATCGTTTCCATTCCATCATTAACCTAGAGTTCATTGACAAATAAAACAATACCAAATACCTCATTTCTTTCACAAAAACCTCCAGGCCTTGTCTGACAAAAGCACAGAAACCAGAGATTTTGCCCCCACCATACCCATGTCAGTACAGTTGACCCGCGCTTAAACTCTCTGTAAATCTCCTCCTCCAAGGCCCCTCCTCTCACTCCTCAGACCGTCCTATCAACAGTTAAGGATGCAAAGGTCTGGGGACAACTAACAGCTTAGAAATACTAGTTAAAAATAAAAGTTTTTGCTTTCAAAACACAAGACAAGAAAACTCCCCTTGCTCACAGGCTCCTATCTGATCTATCAATCTCATACTGTGTGGTATCTGTACAAAACAGTATACATTCATTCACTCAATACACACACACACACACAACTAAGTCCATTTCGTTTCACACACAAAATAACCCACACATGAAGGAACCCATCAGATCCTAGATGCGCACACACACACACACACTGCAATATAGATCATATCCACACATGCAGTAAGGTTCACAGCTATTCCAGTTTGAGTCCTGGTAAAGTGAGTCTGCAAAATGTCAACAGGTATTTGAAGCTAACCAAGGGGAGTAGTCGGCCCACATACAGACACACACGTCCACTTGAGTTGAAGGGAGGCCTTTGGGTCAATTGTTCACGTGGGGAGGTATGGTGCAATCGATGGCCCTATCAGGGAGACCATCTAAAAGGGCTCAGGAGGAAGTGTACAAACTGGGAAATGCAGCACACACACACATCATTACTCCCTATTACCAATCAATGGAGTCATATGATTAGTCACATTGTCGTTAATAAAATAATCTTTCTCCTTTGCTCAATGTTGGGTGGCCTTTTCTTATCTTTGTTGACATTTGCTTACCATTCACTGCAAAAGATAATAATAAATGATAATGTATGGGTAACTGTCTGACTTGCATCAGTGAGTCTCATCCAAAAGAAAAAGACAAATCTAATTGGGGGTATTGTTCAGTAAAACATTTGATAAATGAAACCTGAATTAAGTGTAACATCTTGCAAACAAATGTGTCTGTGTGGAGTCATGTCTTCAAAGCCACATGGCAGTTGACCCTGTGTCTATTGTTTATATCTTGAAATGATTAGCTAATCAGACATTGTGTTAGTATAGCTTGATGATGTTAGGTGAACTACTGATAAGGAAATTACTAAATATAGAGGAGCAATTCAGCATATTTGATCTTCAAAGATTTACAGCCAATTGAACCCAGATTTTGCTAAGATCTAGTCTTTTGTTTACATTGAGTGATTAGTGACCTTTCACACAGTATCACAACGAAATAATTATTAGAGCTCTATAATTTCACTTTAAATAGATTTGAACTAAATCTGTGGAGACGCACATTTTCATTATGCCTATTAATTAATAACTTTGAAATGTTAATAACAAACCGACGTAAAATTAAACTTGAGTGTAGGTCTCAAAGGATTGATGATATTCCACGTTCTGCGTGCATGCCTAAATGTACAGTTCTAGGTAACAAGAGCTACCATATTCTGATTTGTGTTCAAGAATGGGCAGGTGCTCCACGTAAGAGCATGGGGCTACAGGATTCTTTAACCAATTCCCAAGATTGGTTGCTGTTTGTTTGATGCAAATTTGACAAATCCGCTCGTGTTTGTGTACAGTCGCGGTGCTCCGCAAGTCTTAGCTCACGCATAGCCGAGCAAACATGTTTAATGTTCTCGTTGGCAAGGTATTTATTCAGCTGCTACATAGCCTATTCATAATTTACATACAGAACACGCATCGGCGATGATTAAAGACAGCAAAGCTGTTTATCGTTTTATGAATAATTTCAAAATGAAATAAAAATAGACTGTCTATGGAGATCAATCAATCTAGCATTTTTCAAAAAGCCACTCCGTGCTTTTAACGACTTAAGTTTATTGAAAAAGGTGAAAGTCCATGTCTTCATCGATAAGCGTGTTCCGTTGCTGCATCTTGTAGGCCGCAATCCACCCTGCCTTTTCTGTGAATAAATTGTTAGGCCTATAGTTCAAGTACGCATGCAATTCTCGCTGCATCTCTCTAGGTCTCTCCTCTGTTGCAAGGCCCGACACCGACTATGTTGCAAGGCTATTCTCCATGTGTCCTTCAATGTTAAAACATGCAAGTCTAAACATCCCATGGCACTGCCGATTTTCCTCTGTTTATTGAATGGGTTTATGCCTACGAGCAACCTCTCACACACTCCATCTTCACATTTTGACCCGATAACCTGGCCCCTCCTACGTAATTACCGCATTAGAGTCGGTGAAATTCCTTCAGGTTATTTTGGATAAACACACAGCGCTGCGCGGATATGCCGCGCTGTGGTAATTATCACGCTATTAAATAGACGTTTTCAATTAGGCCCCGATCAATGTGCATCACGTAGCCTAATGTTTAAGGTTTGGGGACAAATATTCTGTTTCCCTTCAGCAAGAAATTGTGTGAAGAAATTAAGCAGAGAATTAAAATAAGCACGACACATGGGCCTAGGCATTTCCAACAAAGTTGCATCTTGTCCATCTGATTCATTTTAAACCAAAATGTAGCCTAACTAGCCTACTACAGAATCCGTCACATGATTTCAGACATAGCACTTGGAGTAGGGTAATTTAGACTGTAGGAAACTGCATATAAGCCTGGCCGAATTCAAGTTAGGGGAGGACACAAAATTCACTATGAAAAAAATGAGTTAACTGAACTTTATTGGATGGACATGTATGTAAGGGTTGTCGCCTTAAAATACATTCAACATTTCAACGGCATTTGGAACTGTTAACATTCTCAGGCTAATGATTTGACTCCAACATCAAATCAAGTGCTGCTGTAAAAAGTTGTCACGACAAACATGCCCAAATTAAGGGGCCTGTTTGAGAGTTTTTTTCAAATAGAATTGCAACCAGGACCCAATCATTTTTTTGCATCGATGTTTTTGCTTTCATTTCTCCATGACATTGCCATTGTAACTTTTTTAATACGGAAAAAAATTTATATAAACTTCACTTTATATGGCCAATTCGTTCTCTTTGGAATATTTGGAAAGATTTACATACAGTCGTTTCAAAGTCTTAATAAACAATTTAAAATTCAGAAACACCAACTAAAGGTGGTCATTGGAACTGACCCAAATACATATTTACATATTTCAGCTCCTTTACGTAGCTGACTAAAATATCTTTCATCCTAAAAATAACAAATTTCAGAAATAAAAACTATACACGATTTTATTGGGATGGAGGTAAGCAGCGTACAGTGCGGTCAGTTCCATTACGCGTGCGAACGGTTAATCCTTGTCATTAGACAGGAGCACAGCGTGAGCCAAGACGCTGGTGGTCAGACTCACAGGAGTTTGGTTGAAACATTTTGTTTTTAAAACAGTCTAGTATATAAAGATCTTCCATCGTCATCTTAAAACAATTCTTCATTGACTAAAGCAAAAATGAACTTCTACATCTCTTCAGTTTAATTTAATTTAATTTGGAAGGGACGGCCAGGGTTTTGGATAGAAAAAAAGATCGTTGAACATCTTCCAAATATTTAGTTTTTTTTTTAAAGTCCATATACTTCAAATTTTTTCTTCAGAAATCAACACGCAGGAAACCAAAAGGAGCAAGAACATTTTTTGAATTACAAGACTTGGAACCTCCAGGAGGCCTGGTCTTTGTAGTCCAAGCAGTCTGTGGCATTGAAGTTGAGCTTCCACGAGGAGGCTGCTGTCTGCTCTTTGTAATCCAGGCAGTCAGAGGAGTTGAAGGCCAGGCCGGAGCCCCCATAGGCCTGGTGATGGTGGTGATGGTGGTGGCCTGAGGACTGGCTGATGTGGTGGTGGGGGTGGCCAGACATGGAGGAGGCTGTCATGGGACTAAGCTGGTGGGGGTGGTGGTGAGAGTGCATGGGAGTCAGATAGGAGCCACAGTCCACCCCACTGAAGTAGGAGCTGGAGGGGGCGGGGTATCCCTGGCCATAGCCGGCTGTCTGGTTGTAAGACATGGGGTAAGAAGCGGCGGCGGCGGCAGAACCGGACACGGAACGCTGCATGCACGAGGCGTTGGATGGGGGTCCTGGCTCAGGGAGGGGAGCCACGGCAGGGGCGGGGGCGTTGCCAGGGGAGATGGCGGGACTCCAGATAGATGACACAGTGCTGATGGAGGTAGAGGTGCTGCTGAGGGCGGCCGCATGATTGGTGGAGGAGGAGGAAGAGGAAGAGCCAGTGCTGGAGACGGCAGGCGGAGTGAACTGGCCGCTACTCTCTGAGCCCGTGCTTTCCCTGGCTGGGGACGACTTCTTCTTGGCCGGGCGTGCCTTGGCACTGCTGCCACTCTGCTGCTGCTGGCGACACTTTGCTCGTCGGTTCTTGAACCACACCTAGAAGCAAAAAAGTAGTCCAGTAGTTAGCGACCACAATATAAACAGGTACCTTTCAAACTTTTGTACAAGGAACATTGAAGGCATGTTGAAGAGCATTATTTGGTCAAATTGGGGTTATTAGCCATCAATGTTAATTTCCACCTTGGCCCCTTTGAGTCTACCTGCATGGCTCCAATTTCATACCTTGTAGACGCCACTGAGATAACAGGCTATTGGGTTTCTCTTCACAGTAGGGTAATTCAATAACACCAAGCACGACAGCTCATGTAAAGCATTTTGTTTCACATGCATTTTGAGAATCACTAAAATACTTTAAGATCTTTTGTTAATTTTTCACACGTCTATCATGAATTGTTTGTAAGAAAGAAAAGAGAGAGTGAGAGAGTTGTATGGATAGTAAACTTGTGCCTCGGTCTTGAGTGAACTTTAAATTGTCCCCCATATCAAAATATCATCTGTGCATGATGCACAGCATCTTAGCATCTATTGACTATACTGTAGTTGTGATGGCAGAAAGTATTCAAATGAAAAAGACCTTTCTGGAAGTTCATGTAAATATTACATCATAAATGGAGACAGGTCAAGAGGTCAATAGCAATCACTAGTCAATTTAAGTAACAATAATTAATACTTTTTTTGAATGAGAGTAATCCAGTCATGGTACAATTGGCTGGAATAGTCAAGACGTCAAGATGAGGCAAAAGTTGTAGTCTGTGTGTCAAACACACAAACGCCACTCACCCTAACAAGTAGCCTAAATGGAGCAATATAAGTCCCAAGAAAATATTTATCGTATCAAGTAAAATGCTAAGTTTTACCTGGACCCTCGATTCAGGGAGATTGATTTTCAATGCTACTTCCTCACGCATGAATATATCCGGGTACCGCGTTTTAGCAAAGAGCGCCTCCAAGATGTCCAACTGGGACCGTGTGAACGTAGTCCGCTCTCGACGTTGTTTTCTTGGCGTCGCTATAAAGGAAACCATAGATCTGACATTATCGACAAAACTAGAGAAAAATGCATTAGCCTATACATTGCATCGTTTATATTTTCAAGCATTGTGGGGGCACAACCTTTATGCATATAGCCTTGCCTAAATTCTCACTACCACTAGAGACTTCGCTTCTGGGAACTGAATGCACTGATAGTGGATCATTTAAAAGTAAATTATTCTAAAACATTTTTTTTGGCTTTACTTCAATCCCACAATGTCCGTTTGAAATTCAAAATGTCCATAGAGAAACAACATTGATGAACTCAAACAAGCCGTATTGCAGACATGCGGATCGATGTTCGATTGTTTGTAATAGGTCCTTTTTTTTGGTAGCATTTTGATAACATTTGAAGAGGTGCGAGTTGCCCAGATCCGTGGATTGGAGTTGCAGCCTACCTGGATAACCAACTGACGGATGCAGCAGGTCCATGGCAGCGCCACTGAGCCCCAGGCCGTTCATGCCGTAGGGGGGCTGTTTGAGGTATGACATCATGCTAGAGGCAGTCACGGGTCCCCCCAGATCTTGCCAATAGTTCGATTTCCCCCGATGTTGCAGCTTGACGGGAGACGTGCCCAATGTAAGTTACTGCGAATACAAGAAATGCTGAATTAATTCGTTTTTCAAGCACATGTGAAGAAGAAAATTATGTAGGCCAAGTTATGGTTCATAATTTCGGTTTAATTGTGAAATGAAATATAGCCTGACTGTGTCGAACTGAATATGACGCCGACTAGTATAGAGAACAAACAAATTGTAGTAAATATCCTAGTTTTTAGGTTGTGTACAGACTAATGTTCAACTAATTGTTTTTATAAAATAAAAGAATAAATACAACAGTTTACATTTTTCCTTTAGGCCTACCTCCAAGTGGGCCATATTTTCTCCTTAGGCGTACACAACAAATGTTTAGAGGCTGGTATAGGCTATGTTAATATCCTTATCGTAGTGTTTTGATTTATCTTTGCCTATATATTTTGAGTGCGTCGATCTACTAAAAAGTCAAGCAAAGGCCAAAAATAACCTTCAATGGACGACGCTGAAGTGAGAAGTGAAAGGGAGACAATAAAAAAAGTATATAAAGCTGTTCTCTTTATCATAACCCATTTGATAAATAGGTCACTTCATTTATTTAGTTATTGTATATGCCATTTGTCTCCATTGACATAGCCTAATTAGCTCTAGCCTATAAAACATATTTCCACAAATCCATGGGCCGTGCTGCGAACCAACACATTTTTGTGAACGATTCAAAGATTTAAAGTGCAGTTCAGATTAGACAATGGTTTTATTACATTGTGAAATCATTCCGTGGTGTTTTTGTAAAGTTTTTTTCTTGCAACATTGCAGGCTATGCTATAGGCTATTAATGGCATATTTTAGATATATTGATAAAACTGGTCTACGTATATGAAATTCTAAGTGCATCAAACAATGCTTTTTATGCGCAAGGCCCATATAGGCCTGATTTAAGACCGGCTATGTTCCCTATTCATCAAATGTCGGTGTCTCACAAGCATAATATAATGCACAGTTAAGTATAGTCTCGCTTTGGCATTTACCTATATCACATACTTGTGTATTGTAATCCCAAGGGATCACCGTGTTTGTAACAAGTTATGGTAAGGACAAAGTGTAGGCTAATCCTTGTATTACCTTAGATCCTAAAAGTAGAAGTGGGTAAAGCATTGTCATATTTCATTGTGTGTTAGATTAACATTAAGGACAGTTTAAAGATGTTAATTAATTATAGCCTATAGTGTCAATGAGAGAATTATTTAGTTGAGATGCATATCTAGTCCCGTGCAAGTTTTTCTGTGTATCCGAGTTTCTTTCACTACATTTTCAGCCCTGCAAGGCTTATTTTAAAAGGCAAAATCTTAGTGCAAATGAACCCAATTAGAATTTAGATTAGACCTCCGGGGAGAACATTTCAGAAGGGTCCTTATCAGCAAAATAAATTAACAAAAAACAAAACGACTTCCCAATTATCATCTAAATTGTTGAGATGACAGACGTCTCAAACCGCTTACTCGAGTTAGAATTTAAATAAAAATGATCTAACCTACGTTATAAGAAGTGGACTGCGTTTAGCACAGGCCCTGTCGCATTACTCGCCCACTTGTCAGGGATTTACCAAGACATTAAATAATAAGTAGTCTTCGTTCCTCTGAATAATTGCAATGGCTTATTGAACTACAACGTGAAACCTCAGTATAGCCTACTTTGAGAAGTTAGCGAAACCCTCTTCCCCGAACGCCTTTCAACTGACTAAAAGGTCCCGTTTCCCAAACCCAGGTCAAAGTTGGCTAAAAGCAACACAAATCATTTTAAGGGTAGCCTATCAACATCAAACTAAAAACTAGTTAAACTATATAAAAGTCTTACCTTTTCTCTCCTTCCTTTGACCCGGATTTACTCCTAGTATATGAGCCTTGTTCTAAGCGAATAGCCGTAAAATTATCCACCAATAGATGAGGTTTGGAGTGCAACCCGACAGGAGAACTCAAGCAGCCGACTCTCAAAAACAAATACGAAGACAACGCATTACCGAAATAAGCGTCGAAGTTCTCACCACCCACGTGCACAGACGCTGTTTCAGTGTTGTGGTTTCTGGAGGTGTCCGTGGTTTCACAACCAAATAAATTAAACTAAATTACTTAGCTTGTCGTTGTGTCGATCACTGTGTTAAGGTGATTGCTAGACGGATGGAGATTGATCACCTTCTCTCTACACTGCGCCTCTATGAGTGTAGGACACCTGCAGATCCGCCCACTGCACCCAATCGGTGCGCGTCTTGTCTTTGATAGACTGTTGGGGCAACCATTCTTCGCTTAGAGCGACAATCAATCCCCTCCCCTGTTGGTTGAGGACAACGAAAACCTACATTGGGTTAGTGCTTAAAACAAAAATATCTTACATAGTCTGTAGGATACTGAGAATATATTAGAATTTTCTGCGTAACAGACTAAGCTAAATTACGCACGATCAAAATATATATTTAGTTTAAAATGGTTACTTTTTGAGACATTTTTTAATGGAACAGGTCACGAGAGTGGCCCATACTTTCAGTCTGAATAAACAAGTGGAAATATAGGCTAACGTTTCTTCTCACTTTGGGATCAACATCTAAATTAGAATGTCTTTATTCCATCCTAGAATGTCAACATGTTAAAGTTGTGGCATATCTAGGCAACACTGCAAGAAGTGAGTTGAGAATTTAAAACATACAAAATATGTTTAAAGCTATATGTAGGCCTACTGGTAGGCCTGTGGATTTATAGCCAATTAAGAATAGGGATACATTCTATTTCATATACAAAAATAACACAACAAAAATGACGAGATTATCTTGTAGCAATGTATTTACTATTATCCTTTTTTAACCTAAGGCATATTTATTCCAGCATGTCCACTACGATATCGGCTTTAATATATTTATGTTTAAAGTGTTTAAAAAGAACAAAGACTTCGAATGCCGTTGTTATAGCTTACCTTGCCGATAGCATACATAGGACGGGGTATAGGCTACTGAAAGAGTGGTAGGACATGTGCGGTGCGTTTTCTTATTCAAAAAAATATATGCCATTCAATACATTTGAGGTCTTCGGGGAATGTTGCATAAATACAAATCAAAAAAGTTAAATTTAACCATTTTCATTTTTATTGTGACCCCCACCTCATGAATATTAATGAGGGCTAATCCCCACTTACATTTCAGAATGCACGCCGTAAAGTTTAATAGGGAAGACCTCCAAACTCACAGGGACGAAATTTGAAAATAATCCAAGAAAAACTCTGCCGATCAAAAAGAGACACAGAATAAAACACTTTGAAATTCTCACTTTTTCCAGACATCCCAACAAAAACAGTAACAGAATATCATAGAGGGCCCACTCGCCTTAACCGTTCCTCAAAGGGTATTGGAGATGCTCACAGGACGTTAATAAGGCCTTGCTCGGCTCTTTTGTGGATCTCACAAAATCAACTCATTCTAATTGAGGCCCGGGCTGAAAGCGAGCTAATGTTCAAAGCAAGTGACCGCGGTTGGAACGAAATTACATTTTTACTTAGGCCTATGTGGGCTACCCAATCAAAGGCAAGGATTTACGTGGCCTCTATAGATGTATAAAGTCATCGACAAGAGCACTTTTGGAAGGAGCTGATGCCACTAAAACCTTCAATAGCTGGGAACGAAGAACAAGTTATTTTGGAGTTGTAGGTCTGTTCTACACGTACTTTAGTGATGTTAAGTCCTGGTTTATTGGGTTAAGTTATGTTGCATGCAACTCCTAAGAGGCTGAGAAGGCCCAGTTCAGGTCATATTCCATCACCCTCCATAGCCTATATATCCCTAATTTATGCAAAAAGGGCCCTTTTAAAAATATGGTTCTCAAAATACAGACTTCTTGTTTTTCACCTGATTTAGGCTAGTTAACCCTCGTGCTGCCTTCGGGTCACATGACCCAAAGGTTCATAACGAACCATTGTTGTGTTTACCCAATTTTACCCAATACAAAAACAAATAAAAATAATTTTCTTTTAACCATTCCAATGTGGGGGGTCTGAGACAGCCCGACAGTTAAAAGAAAATGCTTCACTTTGTTTTTGTATGAGGTAAATTTGTCGCAATACGACAGTGGGTCACAATGACTGATGGGTCAGAATGACCCGAAGATAACACAAGGGTTAAGACTGAGATAACCCTTTGAACAAGTATCAAGTTATCAAGTTGCAGCAACCTTTTGTAATAGAGTATTTTGTCTAATCCCAAATTGCAGTCGAATTTTCTTAATGCTGAGCTCGTAAAGCCTAGGATTAGGCAGCGAGGAGAGGAGGGGGAAAAGTTTTGTCCCTTTAGCCGGCAGGATTGGAGAGAAGCTCGCGGATGTTGTCGGTGCTTATTAAAACGATGATGCATAAAATACAATATTGTAAGAACCCAGAGCGAGAGGGAACGGTAAGGTTCTCCCTTGGTACATTTTTCGAAGCAGGGTAGGATATTCAGCAGTCGACCACTGCTCAACACCTGCGAGGTGAGGCCATGAGACATCAAAGTCTCTCCAGCCACAATGCTCAGGAGATAATCCATTTTCTCTCAAGGATTCTCTTCTTCACTATGCTAGAGAGCACAAAAACCCACTTTTACGACGCGCGTTTTGAGACTGTCGTTTTTATGCACAATACATTTTCACATCTCTTAAATTCATTCTTTTGTGATTGGTTAAGGACCAAAACACGAACATGGTATTCTAAAAACAGGTAAGCAAGTATTCATTTCTATTATATAATTTTCTCACATTTTGCTTGATGGAAAATTAACATCGAATCTACTCATAATATAGGCATGCATTCCAATAACATGGGTGAAGGCATTCTGTTCATGCAAGGATCCTCTGAAAACGATTACAATTATTTTAAATGTAGCAGTGTTAAATTCGATACATTTAGAAAATAGGGCAAACTATATTTAACTAGTTTTTATTATTTATTAAATATAAACTTTATATAAAAATGGCCTATGAAAAAAGTTGTAATGGTCCCATATCTGTAAGAACATTTTCTTTCGTAGCCTAATAGTAGGCCTTGGCTATATTAATAAATAGTAGTTCAAATGTATTACCCCAAGTCTGTCAAGAAAAGAGCCTAGATGTGATTTAATTTTTGGGGGGCTAAAGCATGTGTCAGCAAATTCATTCTGCATAACAAAATTAGACCGTATCCTGTTTGTGGATATTTTTGTAATGTCAGTAACATAGCATATATCCTCCTATTCTGTAACCCAAACGCGAAAGCTATTATAATTATTACTATCATAGCCCACTTTAAATGAGTAAATCCTAACGATTTGTTAAGGCAGCAGACAAATGTCCTTCACCGGAGTGTAATCGTTTGTGAACGCTTGCTTTTTTCAGCAGATTATAACCACCCATGATAACTGTAGCATAATACAAACTAAAACAAAGCGCCTTAGGGGACATACTATGGATGTACAGTCGGTCCCAAGCAGAGAACCGATCAGCAAATTAATTTGAAAGTATTAGAAAGGCCAGGGAGGACGTCGGCTGTCAAAACCCATTTTCCTTATTCAATCGCAGATGCAAGGTTGTGACCGTGGCTACACTGCACGGTCGCCGCGCCTCCCCAATTCAGACCCTCTCCTCTGCGTCAAACTGGTCGAGGGAAAACATCTGCTACGTACAAAGTGATTTCGTCTAATCTTCCTCAGAGGAACCGCACTCGGCACAGACCTCAAAGAAAACCAAACGCAAATACTAATTTATAAACATGCATAAAGCGCATGGGAATTCCACAGAGCAGCGTTTAATAAACATTGCAAAAGAGAGTGAATGCATTTATACAGCAACATACTTAAATTCAGACGGACAACAGACTGGAATAAAAAGTTACAAATAAACTTCCAATCGGTCACAGGACCCCCCCCCCCCCCCCCCCCAAAAAAAAAAAAAGAAAAGAAAAAGAAAACTGGTTTCTTAGGTAGGGCCTAAATGATAGCGATTAATAGGCTTGTGAAACGGCCGGTGTACAATCTGGTTTGTGTAAAACAAGAGTGGAAATTAAAACATACATACTGTCTTTTTTTGTAACAATTAAATGCTATGGAAGAGCAGCAAATTGTTTCAGCAAACCATACAAATGCATTGATGTAAAAAAAAAAAAAAAACTTGACTCATTGAGTGCATCAAATGCAACCAAGAAACAAATGCAAACACATCTCTGGAGTATGAAAGCACAAAGGGACTTTATTGAAGACTCGTGTTATGATAGTGGAATAAATAAACAGATAAATGTTCACAGGTAAAGACATTTGCACTGAATGTGGAACAGCTGCGGACATGAAGCATATTTTACTTCTTTAGAATACAATAAATATTAACAAAGTCCTTGAATGACTGCACATGAATGTGATGGTATTCACTTAAGTTCTGACAAACAGTAATAAATAATATTTGTTTCAACTGCATGGATCCCGGAAAAGGGGGATTTGTAAGCTATTCCTCAGAGCAGTGATGAAAATATACACAACCCCGCCTCCCGTCCTTATTGCTCCCGCCCCCTATTCGCTGAGCCAGCTCTGAAATGTTTGGTAAACCGCATTCACGCAACAAATAATAAGTAAAACAAAGTTAAGATTTTTGAACGGCTCTATGTTCCCCTCTTAAGATTTTTTTTTTACAAGTTGCCTAAAACATTTACGTGAAGTAATTAAAAGATACATTGTCAAGTAATGAACATAGCTTGAAAAGACTGATAACATATCTTGATAACTGTTTTTCCTCTTTTTGTAGTTGGGTTGAAATGTCACTCCATATCCTCTTCAACATGAAAAAAACAATCCCAGATAAAACAACTTGTGCTGTACCTCAAACCATTTCAAACAAATCTTTCCTTAACATTGAAACACGCAGACACTCAGTCTGTTTCTGTTATAAACATCTCTGGTTAAAATTATGCAACATAAATTTCTTTTTTTTGCCAGAATCAGAACATAGTTACTGGAATCCGCTGACAGGTTTGCACTAGGCTGTATATCACATTATTTATATTACATACAAGTACCTTGCTTGCAAAACAAAACAAAACAACTTAAACAGAACATATGCTGCAAGTGGAGCACATTTTCAGGTCAGTATAATGTTGGTGCAAGGCCCACATTTAGCAGTAAATCTCTCACACCCCTAAACCAAAAATAACATCTGGATTTTCAGGGTTCAAAATAAAGTTTCTGAAATAGTTACTGTGGTGATAATCACAATAATGTTAATCATAACTATAATTATGAAAATAATAATACAATTCTAATATCAACCACATTGTTTGTTGAAATGCCAATCACTGCAGGACACACTTCTCCTCTTTCTTGGCCATCTTGCCCTTGTTCTGCTCCAGAGTCCTCTCCAGGTGTTCGTCCTCCTCCTCTGCCCTGGGGACACAGGAAAGGGTCAGGGGTCAGAGGTCATCAGGTCAGGCGGTGGAGCGGGAGGCCTACAGGTCGACACTGCTGACTAAGGGGAGCTGCTGAGACATCATCCTGAACTGGCTCCAACCGAACCCTTCACCTGTCCACTCCCATTGGAGGATGACTGGCCGTCCCTCTGGTCGTCAACCTCTCCAACTGCCACACTCAGACAGGTGTGTGGCTACACCCCCCCTCCCTCACAAACATTCCTGTCATGACGATGGCCAACTACTGGTCACCTTCAGCTAGTGGACACGGTGGTACAGAGTTTGGGTGATGCAAGGAATTGGACCGCTCAATGCCTCCTCTACACCCTTGTCTGTACAGTGTATATATATATATATATAGTCCAGAGCAGGTCACTTACTGTTTCTCCTGGGCGTCCAGGTCTCTGACCAGAGCGTCTCGTTTGTTCACCAGTATGACCAGCTCATCCAGCAGCAGCTGCTCCCGACGCTTCTGGGCCTCCGTCTTCTGCCAGTCTGGAGAGGAGAGACAAGCACCACGTCCAGTTAAGACCAGGGACTGATGTCCTCCACCTGCTCTGAGGGGGGGGGACTACGGGCTGGGTCAAGGTTCACTTGTTAATGACGAACTGTAAATGTGTTCAAAAGGACCACAGGTCCTAGCAGCGCTACAAACGTCCTTCAAAGGTTGGACTAGTCTTCACCAGGATGTCCTAACTGCAGAGACTCATCCCCATGACTATATATAGAGTCCATAGACTACGGCGTCTCCGCAAGGATGGACAGTTTGGCCTTCTTGTAAAGATAATCATAAGGACATCGGGTTCTAATTAATTCAGAGATGTGCTATCGTGGATAAACAGAGCTTGCATTTGACACCTCAGTTGTCACGAGGGACACTTATGCAACCTGCTGGGACCAAAACAAGGCTTAATCTGATAACGCATGATGACATGAACGTTTGATTTATTTCTGTATATAAACGTATTAAAAACCACATAGTTGAAATGGATAGTTACTTGCATGATAGTTAATTGCAATAAACAAGACTGGTCTTGTTCGTGCATTAGTATTTAATAGGCTGCTATTGAATACCAGGATTACACAGAACAAAATGAGTGCATGACCTCAATGCTTATATGACATTACTGTCAAGACACTCACATACATTGAACGTTTAGGCTATACTGTTGATGCAGACATTGACTAAGTTTTCTTTATCTTTCCAGTTCAACAAAAACAACAATTAAGTAAATAAACATGCTGCAACCCCCAGTTCTCCCGCCCTAACCAGGAGGAGGTCCCAGAGGGCCCAGATGGGACCCTAGTCCAAATCCTCTCTCCCCGTACCCCAGGGGGAAGGCTGCCCCCGCAGGAGAGCACTCTCCCTGGGGCTCGAATATCCGCCCGACACCCCCTGCCCCAGATACACCCAACACCACCACACACTCCCCATGTACATTAGCAGCGTAGATTACCCTGCAGCAGCACAGCAGAGGCAACAGCTAGCACAGCTACGCTCCAGCTAACTGGGAAGGAAAGTGTCCCCCTAGCCTAGCAACGTCCCCGTCTCTCATCCCCCGGCCCGATTACTCAAATGCAGAGGTTAACTTCAACCCTCTATCAATATTTAACCTCCTATTGATTAGAGAAGAAAAGGAATGTTGTAAAATGTCAGTCCTAAAATAAGTGCGCTTTATTAAAAATAAATATTTCCCCCCTCGTTTGGTCAAATTGTGCTGGTTGGGGTGTGTGTGTGTGTCACGCTGGGCGCTGTGTGTTTGTCCTGAAAGGTCTGCTCTCTCTTCATTGGGCCTGGCCGGCCCTTTGAAGTCGACCACAGAGCGAAATGAACACAGTCCCAATATTTGGCCCTTTCCTCCCTTTCTTTCTCTCCCTTTGCTCTCTCCTTTTCTCTCTCAGGGAACCAAATTACTCTCCTCTTCCGACAGTCGTGTCATTAGTCTTTGTAGGGACTAATACCTCAAATATGCCAAAAATGTCAGATCCTGTATTTGATGTTTTTTGATGAGGGAAAAGGAGAGAGGGGGGGTGTGCTGTGTGAAACCAGAGAAATACTTTTGAAATGTAAGCACAAAAGAAGAGACTATCCAATGCAATTGCGAGAAATTAACAACCAAACTAGTGAAATTAAAAGTTTACAATCCCTGTTCTCCCCTTTACTGTCATACTCCAGTATCTCACAATTCCCTTACCAAAAAGGCTTGCCTAGAAGCTGAGGGTACCACCCACTTTTAACAAGTACAGAATAATCCTCCCCTTCCTCCATGCACTTTCAAGCCAAAAAGCTAAAGTTCTAGTCGACCAGGGGGAGCTTGTGTGTTTGTGTGTGTGAGGGAGGGGGGGGGGCATGCAGCTGTCAATCACATTTCCTGCGGTCCCGCCCCCCTCATTTGGAAGGTAAACAATAAAGAGGGCCGATGACAGACACGGCCGAGCAAACGAGAGCAGGGGAGGCTGGGTAACCAGACACCTCGAGGAGGGAAAAAAAACACTGCAGCCCTCTCTCTAGCCCTGATAGAGTAGAGAAAGAGGACCTGGTGCTATGACTGTGTGCAATCCTTTTTGGATTACCTCCTCTCCCTCCCTTTCTCTCTCTCTCCCTCTCTGGGCCATCACGTGCGTATTCAGATAACCCTACCAGTGCACACCAATGGTAACCATGTGAGTCTGCACAAGGCACACAAGAATGCGCTGGTTCAAATCCCTGTGAACCCCCCCCTTCACACTCCACCCACTAGTCCCTCCGATGTCAAATTTATTCTGAGAGGGAGGGGGGACTTCTGCACAGTAGTGCCGCCTATAAACACATTCAGACTCACAACTTTGTACATGGCGTACACACAAGACGTCGCGAGAGTGACGTAAAGCGGGGGTGCCCGAGTGAATCCGAGGATTTTGATTTGCCCAGATTCTCTCTCTGCCTCCCCCTCCCTCCCTCCCTCTCTGTCTCTGCTTGTTCTGTCGCCCTTGTTCATTTGGAATGTCCCCAAAAGACTGCTTTGGATTAGGGCCAAACGAAGTCAAGAGACAAAGACTCGGCTAAAAGAGGAGGAGGACGATGATGGCGAGGTGCTGGCAGCTTCCTGCTCAGTTCACCTCTTTCAGAACAAACATGGCGGACTGGTGGGTGACTGCGACCTGAAGCTAGGTAACACCAACACTGTGGACTATGGGGAGACCAAGAGACAGCTAGCAGAGATGCAACAAGGCAAGTCTGCGGTTTGGAGGGGGGTGGATCTTACTCCGTCAGAAAAACGGCTAACTTCCGTGTTGTTCACATATGCCGCTAATTCGACAAAAAAACTTTGGTTAACTCTGTGAAGGACTCTAACAGAACGGGCAGCACTTCAACAGCTTCACTACAGCAGGGAAGGATGTGACGGGAACACAGAGACCAATCGAAAGCGGTTAAAAGTCGACCCACAGAAAGAAGGAAAAGTGGTCCACAAAAGTTTTTCTCTCGAAAGGGTGCACACTTAGTTTTCTTGTTTGGGAGGAGGCACCCTCGATGACGGGAATTAAAAAACCTGGGTTCCTTATCTCCAGTTCCAGTCAACTAGCAACCCTGAAAGAGCCTGCCTCGTCATCAAAGGGGGCCCCATGTGATCGTATTCCACACTGCACCTAATCAATCCGGGTCTACAGCGCACGGCCCCCTCGTGTAACAAAGCCCAAATAGATTTACAAATGGAGGCTGGGGGGGGGGGGGGGAGGGCTGTGTGAGGAGAAGTGGGGTGGGTAAGCTCCTGCATAGGATTACATATTGATTTTGAACATATAAAAAACCTTATCATATCAGACCGTAACAAGGAAAGCTCGGGGACCTGGCTATGCATAAATCCCTTTTAGGTGGCGAGAGAGCGTCCACTTTCAAAAGGTGCAAGTGTGTGGGTGTGTTTGTGTGTGAATGGTTAAGCAGATAAAGGGGGCATAGTGGATCAATTTGGTTGCGGGGAGATGAGAGCGTGGCATACAGATGGCATTTTTGGACCTGGCACCAGACCAAGGAGATACAAGGAGGGTATTATCGCTGGACATGCCTATAAACAACATTAGGTGTGTCCCGTCTCCCTCCCACCCTCCCCCCTGCGGGGGAGATACAGTACTTTCTACTCTGTTTCTACTCTCTACCTCTTTCCCCCCCCATCCCATGCTCTCTTGTTTTTGCTATCCCTCATTCTCCATTCTCCTCTTTTCCTTCACTCTCTCTGCCTCGCCATGTCCTGACAAGCAGGGCTATCAATGGAGGACAGGACATCATTGATCATAGATTGTTTAGTTCTTAGGAATAGTTAAACTTCTCTAACTTTACTTAATTTAAGATTCGTATATGTTTAGTGTTTGCACCTCCCTGCCACAGTAAATTCCGTGTTTGTATAACATACATGGCGAATAAACCGAATTCTGATTCAGATTCAGCCTATGGACTCAACGGGGCCCTGGAGTGAGGGTGTGGCCTGGGAAGACATTTGCATGCTGGAAATGGGCAAAGTCTCTCAAACCAGTTTGGACAGTACTATTCTTGTCTTAATACAATGTTGCAAGTAAAACGTCCATGTGACAACTAAGATGTCCACATCTTTAGAAAACACCTGGAAGTACTGCTAGATTCAGTCTTTAAAAATTGCATTAGGGGTTTGGGAGAGGGTGAGAGGGTTATGGAGCGAGAGAGAGAGAGAGTGGTTAAAGAGACGGAGAGGGTGAGAGGGTTATGGAGCGAGAGAGAGAGAGAGAGTGGTTAAAGAGACGGAGAGGGTGAGAGGGTTATGGAGCGAGAGAGAGAGAGAGTGGTTAAAGAGACGGAGAGGGTGAGAGGGTAAAGGAGAGACAGGATGCGAGGGTAAAGGAGAGAGAGCGGATGGAAAAGATGGTGAGTGTACTGGAGAAGGGTTAGTGTGTGTTTATCTCTGCCAGGTGTGTATATCTCAGTGGTGTGTGTATATCTGTGTCTCTCACTGGTCTGCCTCCTCCAGTGCTGCTCTCTCTCTGTCATCGACTGGCCAACCAAATCAGCAATTACCTGCACGCCCAGTCATCGCTCAATGGACCTGCCCAAGCACCAAATAAGAGCAGTAGAGGGATACACACACACGCACGTGCACGTGGCGCACACACACACACAGATTTCCTCACTCCTGACACGCAACCAATCGTTTTCCTTGCAGGTTGTTTACACACACACACACTTACACACACACCGCTTGCCTCACCAGCCGCTCAGAACTATCTCAGCCTCGCCACAGAAAGGTTGAGCATGTGAATGTTAAGTGCTTCCCTTAAGGGGGGGAAATAGGGCCAACTGATAAGTTAGTCACTGGGAAATTCAACAAGTCCGCATGAAGCCAGCGAAGACCACAGCTGTGTGTCCTCCTCTTCTCCACTATCTCCTCTCTACGACTGAGACACACACTCGGAAGCAGTCGCATTCATTTACCTGTGCATGGACACAGGCGTGCACACACACTCTGTCCTAAAACTGATGTAAAGAAATACAATAATTTACTGAAATGTTAATGATTGGGCATAGTTGAATACACAGTCCTATTTCATATCCCAGTCAAGGTCTTCAATAAACTAACAACCTGGCCAAGGCAACTGTGGAGGCAGACCAGAGCAATCAAGCCGAGAGAGCAGGATCGGCATGTGTGGCTTCCCGCTCCACAGCTCCAGTTCGGCTATGCATGTCTGTCTCTTCCACAGCCCACCTCCCAGCTAATTACAATTGATTTATTATGGATCAGGGAGCTTATCAGTTGCTATAAGAAATTACCATGGCGGCGTGAGAGGGTAAGGGGGGGGGGGGTCAACATCGAATGGCAAAATCAATTTGCATTGATTGCGCAAGGTTCATTTTGCCAAAGAGGACACAGTCGAAAGGATTTAACTTCTCAGGGCCCCGGCAACTTTGATATGACACAATGGATGCTCTCCGAAGCCCTGGTATAAATAACAAGCTTTCTTAGTAATATGTACCTCCAGTTTACCTGCATGTCTGTGTGGCTAGATTTCAAATCAGGCATCTGCTATTCAGGCGTGGCGTACAGAGACAGATAGCATTGATCAAGTAGCACCGACCTGAGATTGGTGGTCGTAATCCGCACAGGGGGCACACACACACACACACGCGTGCACTAACACACCAGTCAAGAATTAACACGCTGTCCTGTTTTCAGGACAGGTAAGACGGATAAATATTTCCATTTCAATGAAACTGATCACTACGGGTGATAAGTGCTTATTCCGTTTTATGAATGATGTAGATATTCTCCGCTTATCCAATCCAACCACCTGCAGGCTGTCTCTCCCCCTCGCCCCCCCCCCCCCCCGGCCCCCCCACACCTCCCTCCCATCCCCACCCCTCTTACCCTCTATGGCCAGCATGGCCCGCAGCTCGCGGTTCAGCAGCTCGAAGCGCCTCTCCAGATCGTGCTCCTTCTCCCTGTGGCAAGTTGGGGAAAACAAAGTTCATCAATATGTTAATGAGTAAATCATTAAACACTTAAAGAAACCTGTAATAAACATTGATCACGCCAGTCGCCGGAACCTGCTCCCGCGCCACATTAATCTACTGCACATAACTGATACAGAAAACATCTACCCCGTCCGGGCCAAGCCGTGAGCGTGTGTGTGGGTGTTTAGGTCAAAAGGTAACTAGAGAGAAGGACTGAGACGGTTGGAGATGGAGTGGGAGAATAGGGCAGGTGAAAAGGGGAAGTGTGTGTGTTGGGGGAGGCGTTGGCACACAAATTCAATTCCCTACATCTTTCAGGCATATTAGAAAACTAGCTAATTCTCTGCGTAATAGAATTTGTCCTTCAGAGGCGCCTTTCTCTCCCTGCCACAAAGAGAGGAATGAAAGGAGCTAATAATCAGACCCTCTGTCAATTGGCCACTTTAAAATCCCGCCACCCCCCCCCATCCTTTTTCCCACGATATAATGTGATTATGAATACTTCAATCTCTCATTTGCCCGGCTCTTTGAAAACCTCCAGTTTGAAAACCTGCTTTTTAAAAAGGTGTGCGTGTCTCGCCGCCTGTCATAACTGACCACACAAAGGGCCGAGAGCGAGGGGGAATTCTGATCTGCCGGGGTCTCATTGATTCCTTATAGAGTCAACATGGACATCGATGTGTGGATAAACAGGACACGGAGAGTCGGATGGTCTAATAGGATCAAAGTTTGAAGCTGCTGTGTGATGTCAGGGTTTGTCTCACAGGACACATGTGGATGGGAATGTGAAACGCTGTGTGTGTATTGGGCGGTTGGAACAGAGACGTTTTAAACATCAGGACAACTGAGCACAGTTGAGACAAGCTAGGCTAGCACATCAATACACGGCAGGAACGACCGTACGCAGGCAGACATACGCACAGCAAGATGAACAGACAGGCAGACTTGCAGACTGCAAGACAGGCAGACAGACAGGCAGACAGACAGGCAGACAGGCAGACAGACAGGCAGACAGGCAGACTTACAGCAGAGACAGTTGGTTCTGTCGTCTGATGAGAGCATTCTTCTTGTTGACCAGCATGAACCACTCCTGCATCATGGCCTCCTCCTCCTCCTTGTTGTTCCCTGGAACGAGCACACACACACAGCCCTATAACTGCTGGTTCACACACACTCACCGCCACCAAGCTGGAAATAATGTTTAAATAAAAATCAGAAGAAGACAATGAAAAGCATCACAAACATCACTCAGGTATCCCATATTGAGCACCACAAACACATGGATTAATGTAAATAAACCTTACACTCTCAGGGAGGTGCTATTTGTGCCATTACTCAAGGCCGGCTGGCTGTGTGTGTGTGTGTGTAAATGCACGCGTCTTTTCACTGGGTAAACACATGCGTCAACCGGTGGCGGGATTAACTCTGCGACTACCAGTCAAGCTCTTTTATAGACTGGAGCCCTGCGCTGTGGGCAGTACATATCCCTCTCATCACTCAGCGGGCCAGCAAACACACAGCACCTCTACATACTAACGTAGCACCTCTACCTGCTAACATAGCACATCAAGAGGCGCTGGCGAGCGCCTCTTGTAAATCTCAGTCCCAAGCCTCAGGTCAAACCTCCGGTTCACACGGCTGAATCGTGATTCATGTTGAGGCTCAGTAATAAGCCTCTTTGGCTTGTTAATGTGTTTTGAATGCAATATAATGATATGTGTGAAAGGTATGTTGAGCCAGAGGGAAAACAACTCTCAAGTCCCTGTCAGAAATGTGTGTGTGTGTGTGTGTGGTTTGAGTCAGTGAAGTGTGTGTCGAGATGTGCGGATGTAGTCGGTGTTGGGTATTAGCAGCATTACACTGACACTCATTATGTCTTCTGAAGGGGAAGGAGGGGAGAGATGAGAGATCTCTTTAGGGCTTATGTTTTCACCTCTCTCAGTCATTCACGCTCTCTGTCTCTCTACCAACTCAGCAGGTTCCCTCATAGCTGACATGATCTGACAAGCCTAGACAATAGAATTTGCATGAGGACACAACGCTCATATTTGTAATTGGGTAGGCAGAGGGAGAGAGCAAGAGAGACTAAGGAAGAGATTAAGAAAGGGGCACACACTTTTTTACGAGTGCTGCTGTGATCACAAAGTTCGTGCAGGACTATCTTTTTCAGTTTCTCAGAACCAAGAGAGACGAGAGTCATCTGGGCAGTGTGTGTGTGTGCGCGCGCGTTGTTTCTCACACACACCGCAGTGTCACTCAAGCCGGAAAAGAGGGATTGTTCTGCACCGAGGATGACAATAGGCTGCTGTGCGAACATTTCGGATGCTCTGAGCTATACCAGATGTATGGAATTTCATTTAGGTACGTGTGTGTGTGTGTGCGTGCGAGTCAAAAGGGATGTCAGGATTTAAAGAATCGCCGGTGCCTGGATTACTGTAGTCAACTTTGAAATGGACGACATTTGGGTGGGGGGGTGTAAACCCCCACTCTGACAGGTCATTGTGCCGCCACACTGTCATATAAAACAAGCAAATAATAATGGCTGATATTAAGCTCCTGTGACATTGTGGCGAGGCGGGAGGAAGACGAGGGGGGGATTAGGGAAGCTATCCCCCCGCCGCCCTCATCCTTGAATGGAGGGGAGAGTGGGGGCGGGGGGGCTCTGGGTGAGAGGGGACGGGGGAAGAGAAGGAGACGGAGGAGGGAGAGGGGGAATGGAGGATAGAACAATTAGGAAACCTTAGGGAGAGAGAAGTTTGGGTGAGGAAAAAAAGGGGTGATTTGGGATGGTGGGGGGGAAAAACAGCGAAGGGGAGAAAGGCAGGTGTGGAGTAAGATAGGGAGGAGCAAGTGGAAGGAGCTGGAATGGTCTAGAGGGGCAGAGGAAGGTGGATGGAGGGAGGGGGGGGGGGGTAGGGCAGAGAACTGCTGCTTGTTTACCTCTTTGTCAAGCTCAACTCTGACCTCAGGACACCTCAGGTGTCTGCTTTGTCCTCTACCA
Source organism: Osmerus eperlanus (assembly GCF_963692335.1). NCBI lineage: Eukaryota > Metazoa > Chordata > Actinopteri > Osmeriformes > Osmeridae > Osmerus > Osmerus eperlanus. The sequence continues at coordinate 11,197,977 of NC_085023.1, forward strand.
GCCACACACACACACGGTAACAAAGGTGTCCCTTCAAACATCCTGAATTGTCTAGTTGTTCTGTAAGCACATTGGGACGTTGCTCCCACATAATATACGGTGTGGGACACGATGCGTTATGGCTCAGCCCCTCTCTTATACCTCCAGACCAGGGGCTTTTCTTACACTGTCCAAGAAAAAAAAGGGATGAAAAGGCTTTATGAAACGACTCCCCACTAGCTTCCCGTACCAAAATGGTCGTGCACACATACGTCAAGATACAATCAAAGGCCGGACACACGTTCACACAGAAACAAACAAGATACTCGCGATACATCCTAGCACTTGATCAGATTTCCGTTCGTCCTCACACACACACAACAAAGAACAAGGTGCATCACGAGGCTCGTGGCCAAGTGGAGAATGTGTGTGTGGGTGAGCAAGCTAGCTTCTATAGCCAAATAAGATTAAGATAGCCATCTTGGCCCGTGTTCCATTCAGACCAGATAGGAATAATGAAAACCCCCTGTGGTGCTAAACCTGCAGCTTGTCCTGGTGGCCCACACTGATTATCACCTGACAGCTACACCCAGTGACACACACACACACACACACACACACTGACTTGAACCATGCAAATAAAATAAAAAATGTGGACTGGTGCAGACTTCAGCCTTTAAGTAAATCTGTGAATTGTTAAGTGAACTGTTTACATTGTTGGAAGCCAAACCTAGTTCCTCTGTTTTCAATCAAATGTCTGCATGTTATGATTTGATCCAACCTCACCAGTAATAATTGGCTTGACTGGTCAGGCAAAAACCATTGTTTCTGTCAATAAAGGAAGACTGGACAAAGGGAAGTGAAGGGGAATAAAAGAGAACAAGAGAGAAAATAAATATAATATAGCCTGTGATCACAGCACGCTCTTCTCATTTCTTTTCCGTCCATTTTTCTGTTTAATCCAATAAGAAATAATCCAATTTGTCTATCAGACTTTTAAAAAGGGAACAGGGTGTGTGTGTGTGTGTGGGAGGGGGGGTGCAGCACACAGAAACTTCTGCTCTTCGTCTGAGTCCCATTTTGAACGCTCCACAGTGTTTGATTGTGGTACGAGCCCCGTGTTCTGCTCTACGCTCTCCCTTCTGCTGCTACTGTGGGTGTCCAGCAGGGACCACAAGGAGGGAGACAAACACAAAAGCAATAAAGAATGGGGGGGGGGGAAGCACAAGATGAACATTGTTTCCCGTGATGAAGTAAGAGCTCATTAAGAAGCCGTCGCCGTGGCGATCTGAATATGCATGAAGGGGGTGGGTTGGGGGGGCTGAAGTAATCTGATGGGTTTGCAGTGGTGGTGACCGGAGGGGGTGCGGGGATTGTGGGTAAGTAAGTAGCCTACTAAAGGCTTGATTTAATTACTGTGAGTGGCCGAGCAAGCTAAAGGAGCTAGTGCCTTGTTAGCGGACAACAGAGAGTGTGTGTGTGTGTGTGAGAGAGAATTAGAGAGTGTGTGTGTTTGTGTGTGAGAAAGAAAGAAAAAAGAACCCACTAGCAGGCTAGCTAGTTTAGCTTTGGTCTAGCCTTCTAGCGCTAATCTTCTGGATAAGGCAAAGCAGGCCTTTGTACCAGAGAAGAGGACTGTCACTGGTGGCATAACAGGTCAAACACATTCTCTCTTGTTCAAGCTAAACTGGTTAAATGCTAACTCAATTTCAGCCTCTCTTCAGCACTCTCTCTCTTTTATATTCCCAAGGGCTGGCTTTAAAGGACAGCTACACAGTTACCCAAATTAACCAAGCCCTCCAATCTCGATCAAATTATTGAAATGACAATTCGAATGTAAACCAAAAATCACCAATAGGATATTGCAACTCATATCCCAGTCACACACTTTCCATCTCCATTTTCCATCCCCCCCACTCGTCCTCTCCACATCGCTCCCGGAGCAGCGTGGAGGGTTTTAGGGAGGGTGTAAGGCCTTTTCTCTTTCTTCAATGCTACAATGGTCTGGCGAATGGAGCAAATTCCTGCTTTATTGAACCTGGATATAATGTCTGTGAATGGAACACATTAAGCAATTCATTCTTGCCTCCCTCGGTAAAGGAAGAGAAGAAAAGTGGGGGGAGGGGGGGAAAGGGAGAGACGAAAAAAAGCCTCCCCTCGTACAGGTTTCAATGGCCGCCTTTTCCACTGGTGTCAATTGTCAACGAATGCTTGCTTTACGGCTTACAATGACGGCAGAGGGGAGGGAGGGGGTGGGGGTGGGAGATGGAGAGAGGAGGCGGAGGGAGGGAATTCATAATCATAAGTGGTGTTAAACGGCAGGGAGACAAACTCGGAGGGCGAGGAGAGGGGTCGGCAAAGTCGCTTTTAATGAGATGGGTACTTTGAGTCTGTACATACACCGTTATCACCCCAGCGCCTTTCATGTAATTGTCTGAATGTGTGTTCCCTGTGTGTGTGTGTGTGTGTGTGTCAGTGAGAAAGCTCGACACAGATGATGGGTTTGCCCCCCAAATATTTCTTCCCCTTGCTCTCTATCACTTCTCCCTCTCGGTACACACACCCCTGGACAAACACTGCCAACCCAGAAGCTAGCAGCCTGACAACCTCCAACCTCTCACTTCACCACAAAGTTCTGTGTGTGTGTGTGTTTGTGTGTGTGTGTGTGTGTGTGTGTAAGGAGTAAGGTTGGGAGATTCTTGTGCAAACAACCCTCAGTAATAGATTTCCTCTTAAGCTGAAATGTGTATTTCGGTAGTTCACCTTGCTGAACAGAGACTCTCATCAGAGCCTCTAATCCAGCTACTCCCTCCTTTTGTTTTTCTACCCTTCCATTTCCATACGGTTTATTTGGGAAACCATTCGCATGTAGAAAAAGTGGGTCAGACGACACCAGAAGTCATACCGCCAGTAAATTCATTTTGTCTTGCAGCATCAGACGAGCCGTGACAATCACACAGATACACTCCTCCACTCCCCTTCCTCTCTCCCTCGCTCCCCCACTCCATCAAATTGTGTTTTTCCTCCAAATCAATAAACATTATCAGAGAGTGGCAGACTATGGGCTGGTGGCAGCAGTCCCTCTCTCTCTTCAGGTTCACACTGTCCTGTCTATCTCAGCCCGGGTTAGAAGGCCAGACGTGTGTACATAAGACGCGCATGCACACACACACACACACACAAACACACGTTAGCGACATGAGCTTGCCTCGCTAGCACACACATACAAACAGGGAGAAAAACGAACAAGATACAGGTACACATTGATACCACGGCACCATTGGGCCGTATGCGCGTGCACACACATATATTAAAGCACGTCATAGCACAGTATCTGTATAAACCTAACCACAATATGAAACATGAACAGGTGAAAAAAAGCAGTACTGAACCTTTATTTCTACTCTACAAGTAATCATCATAAAAATATTGCCACAGTCACTGAATTGAACAAAATCCAGCGACATTCTAAATCTACAACCATAAAACATTTATTTACAGTATACTAATTTAAGTCCCTGAGAAACCTGGAAACCATTTGGAACAATGGTGTTAAAAAAATACAAAAATAATCTTTTGAAAGTAGAGAATAAACCTTTCTTATTAAAGTCACCATCAACATTGCTAAAGGTATTGCTTTACTTTCTTCCCCGGCACTTTAGGCTAGCTCAGGCTGTGTTGTACGTGGTGTGTGTCTGAATCAAGAGCATTTCGACAAGACCATAACACTTCAGGTAATTAATATAGCAAGAAGGGGCAGATGAGGGGATAGGGGGAGACAGTGTGTGTGTGCCAGTAGCAATTGAGTAGCTGACAGTAGCTCACCTGGTGTTACCCCCCTATAAGGTATATCATTAAGCCCGCTTTTTACTATACAAGCTCCTGAACAATGGCCTCGCCTGGTATTTCTCTACCTCCACTCGACTAAGACTCTCCAAGGCACTGTGTGTAAGAGCTGAGAGGAGGAGAAGAGAGGAGAGGGGAAGCTATCTGGGGCCTAATAATCTCATGACAAAAGCCAAAAGACATCATCCTATTAACGGAGGAGTGATCTCCACACTCCCTAATGCGAGGTACTTCTACCACAGGGGGGCTTTTTTGATTATTAGAGGGGAAGAGTGGGTGCAATTATGGAGGGGTGTGTGTGTGTGGAGGGTCCAGGGGCAGGACGGAGAGAAAGAGAAGGAGACAGAGTGAGATAGATAGATAGAGACCACATGCTAAGTGCAGGCTGCATACCGCTCCCTTTCATTCGGGGGTCTTTCTCTGTAGAACGAGACCCCCTTGTTGCTTGAGGGACCTTTACAGGGAGCGAGTGTGTATGCGTGTCTGGGTGCGTGTGTGTAAAGAAGAAGGGGCAGTTATATAAGAGGTGTCAGCATCATGCACATGTACCAAGCACATGCATCAAGGAGAGAGAGACAAGTAGAAAGAGAGAAACAGAAGAGAGAAACAGATGGCGGGAGAAGGGACAGGACAGAAAGAGAGAGAGACAGAAATAGACAGACAAAGACAGACAAACAGAAAGAGAGAAAGACAGAGACAAACAGAAAGAGAGACAGACAGACAGACAGAGACAAAGAGACAGACAGAGACAGACAAACAGACAGAGACAGACAGAGACAGAGAGACAGACAAACAGACAGACAGCGTAGGTGCCCGCGTGGCTCCTACTCTATGAGCCTCAGGTTTCACTCGTGGGACGAAAAAAACCCTGCCGTGTCAAAGAGGAGTGACGTCGCGAAGTGTCGCGCCAACGTCAAATACGAGACACGCTCATCGCTCTGATCAGCTCAACGTAGTCAACGATATCCTGTTGAATATGACACACTAAATACACACCTTGAGGACCTGGGCCTAGCCCACGGTGTCACTTTCACTCCCTCTCTCTGTTGTAGCCTCATCCTCTCCCCACCTCTCTCTCTCTTTCTCTATTGAATTCCCCCTTCTCCCAAGCTGGAAGCAAAATGGGCTGTGGAGAGGTTGGGTAAAGGTCTAGTGGTGTGTATGTGTGCCTGTGTGTGCGTGAGTTAGTGTGTGTGTGTGTGGGGGGGGGGGTTTATCAGTGTGATCCCGGCGATTGGCCCCTGCTATCTGGGGATGATTACCCCGCAGAATGTCAACAGCTCAGCTCATCCCTGGAGCTGGAGGGAGCAACTATGGCCGGTTATAATCTGCTGGCCCTTGCGACACCCTCCAATCAGGGCAGGGATTCCACACACACTGTCAGTTGTGTTCCACAGGCCCTGATGTGGCTCACATACAAACCTGCCTGCTGCCTGGTTAGTTCGTGCTTTAAATATGTGATGAACATTTAACAACACAATCAATTCATTCTTCTGATACAAGCCTCCCTTTCTCTTCCTCTCCATCCGTCTATCGTTCCACTCAAGTCATTTTGGTGACCCTGGTTTGTAGGTTATCAACCTTCAAAGGGAGACCTTTATCAACCACTAAATCACTGCAAGGCCTCTTTTCTTTAATCAACTATGGAATATTGAAACATGTAAATGCAGTCCATCCTATTGTGCCCACCGACATACGAATGCACGCTCTCACACGCGCTGGTGGACTGTTGGTTATGGCTGTGTGATATGGACCAGATGTTACAGAAACGATCAACAATTGAGGGGACAATGGATGGGGGTGTGGAGATCGTCGGGTGGGGGGTGGGGAGGTCGGAATAAATTAATGGCCGATTCTTAGGGCCTGCTTTGATGGAATTAAGAGCACTCCTTTTCTCAATGTGCCATGTGAACGGCTGTGGCGTTAAACACTCTCCTCCCTCTCTTTCTCCCCCTCTCCCCCCACTCTCTTTTTCCTCCCTCTCCTGCAGTTGCCCCTCTCTCCCTTCTTCTCTTTGACAAGGAGGGCCACCCAGCAGAAAGCAACTGATGCAAAACGCCAGAGTAATCCCCTCTCTCCCCCCCCCCCCCCCTCTCAATCTCTCTCTCCCTCCCTCTCTCCCTCACTCACCCCCCTCCCCCTTTCTCTCGCCATGCTTTAGTCTTTAACACAGCAGCCATTATCTCTGGGATTTAGCCAAGCCTTCATGTATTTGTTAGGGCCTTGGGTTAGTTGGTTCTTCACTGCTACTTCGTTTGCCTGAGTCACAGGAGCCCACCTAGGCCCCCTTGCTGGGCTCCTATTCCAATGTAAATAGATTTGTATAGAGGGGGGCTACAATGCCATCTAGCTGGGGTCTGGCGAGCACCAGCCTTAAGGGATATGGTGCTCAAACACAAGCTCCAGAGGACAGAAAAAATGTGTGTGTGTGAGAGAGAGGGGGTGGTTTTGGTGAGTAAAGCCAGGTAGGAGGTTTCTCCCTGAGTGTATGTTCACACACACACACAAGTTGTTCAACATCCGGGTTCTTGAGGAGGAGTGGAGGGAGGGGTGGAGGGAGGAGTGGAGTGACTTTTGATTGTGAACAGAAAGACAAAGCCAGGCTCCCTGCAGAGGGCACCTCACCAGACAGCTTGCATGCAACATCTGGCCACTCCACAGTTGTGTCAGCTCTCAAGTGATCTGTCGGGGACTAGCATTTGGGTGAAGGAACATACAAGATGAGAGACAGGCCCGCTAAGGGATTATACAACAACAACAACAAAGGGTGAGGGTAGGAGAGAGGGGAAGGAGAGGAAGCTTATAGAAATACACATAGGGAAAATAACACCCTTATAGAGAAAGAGTGACAGAGAGAGGAAGAGAGAGAAACAGACAAGCGTGATAACCCCCAGAGGAGCTGCCCCCTGGTCTGCTGACAGACAGCCCGGGCCTGCTTTGCATAATTGGGCCCGCCCCCTCCATTAGCGAAGGGGAGGCATGCTCACCCCCCCCCCGGGGACATGGGGATGTTAGAACAAATTTGAGAGGTGTCATATTGCACGCCTTTCCACGGGAGGCCGGAGCGGTTAATGTTGAATTTGCTTAATGAATTAATCGGCGACTCAAGTAATGGCTGTGCGTGTGCTAACACCGTTAGTCATCCTCCCTTACAGCTTGATTGTGGATTCTGGGGTTTCCTTCCACTCCCTCCCTCCCCCCCCCCCCTCTCTCTATCCATCTCCTTTATTCAAGGTTTGCTTAAGGACAGCCAAAAATATCCTCCCCTTGTTATAATCAGCCTCAATACTACTGTATCGCTCAAGAACTGAAATAGCGTATTATCCCTAAACCCCCCCCCCCACATACTCAGGCATGGAGAGTCAATATACACATGTTAACTGTCCCCCTAAACTGCTATTCAAATGGGAATGTATTGGGAAAGACAGCTGTTGGAATCTGTAGCCCGGAGTGGTCATTACAATGGGAAATGGAATGGAAGGAGGGAATGACAAGAGTGGCATAGTGGGCAGGCGTGTTAGCAACTGAATGGTGTCATTACCGACCCAGCCCCGGTCATTAACCTGCATTGTCGAGTGCCTCTGCGTCAGTTACCATGAGAAAGGCCCTATTAATTGACTGGCATAGCGGAAATTCAATTATGTCGTTGGGATGCAATTTGTTAACCAAATAATGATCAATTATGCAAAAGACTGCACCCCCACTCCACCATAAACCACAGGCATATAGTAGGATCCACCAAAAAATTCCAATTAATTTCCCTAAATACGCAAACAAAATAAAGTTTACATTAGAACACAAACTCGAAGCATACATAAAAACGGATTAAAATGTCTCAGAGCTTAAATTCAAAACCAAAACGCAGAGATAATTTCAAATCAAAGGAAATATTTTGCATTGGAAAATAAACAGGACTAAGCTCCAACACACACAAAAAAACTAGAAACAAAACAAAAACTAAAAAGCTACTCTCTGTCTCTGTGCCATAATGTTTTTGGGGCTGTGTGAATGGATGTGCTCTTGCACTGTGTGTGTGTGTGTGTGTATGTGTGAGCGTGTGTGTGGATTTGCTTGGCACCTCTTTTTTTTGGAGGGGGGAGGGACTTCTGCTGGGGTCGCAGTTGGAGTGGCGGCTGATAAAAGCAATGGCGGGACGGTGCAATAAAGAGGAGATTATCATAAGCACCAGCCTCCACCCCCACCTCCCACCAAATGTTAATCGGCCCTATCACTGGCGGCCCGTGAGGCAGCCCCCATCACACCCGGCAACTTTAGCTCGCGACCAAAAATTATTCGAAGAGCCAAAGCAGCCAAACCGCAAACAAGAAGGACACGAAGGGGGGATAGAGGATACAGAGGAAAAGAGAAAGGAAAGAGGAGGGAGGGAGGGGAGGAGGGAGGGAAGGCTGGACGCCAATTATTTCTTATGCAGGTTTTAATGATCAAAATCTAAATAACAAGTCTTCGGATGGCAGTGGGCAGTTAGTTACTGTCCCCGCCCCCCTCCCCCCGGGCTCACCCCTCAACCCCAGCGCTGCCTTCCCATCCTCTCCATCCCGACCTCCCTCCCGTCGACTTCATCCACCCCAGCTCGTTTTATCTGAGGATTCGCAGACAATGCCTAGAGGATCCCCGCTCCCTAATCTTCCTAAAAATCCCCCTTTCATCCTGACTGTTAAAGAATGTTTGAAAGAGTTGACACAGAGCTGGGAAGAACGGAGGAAAAAAAGGAAAGAAAAAAATGCACATCTGGGAATGGAAGGATGGGGTGGGGAGGTAAGGGGTTAAAGTGAAAGAGTCGGAGTGGACCGGGGGGGGGGGGGGGGGGGGTGTTTGTGAAGAAGAGTCCCCTTGCAAGTTAACTAATTAAATAGTTTTGCTGCTCAAACATTCAAATGGCCGGGAAGATTAAGTGAGGGAGGGCGGGTCTAATCTGTTTCCTAACTCAATGAAACCCTGCGGCCACTGACACACACAAAAAAACAAGCCAAAACAACCATTGTTTGTAGCACTTACAAACAAGAGGAAAATGGAAATGCGTTCACATTGCTAACCGCACACACAGGTTTTATTTAACCATTTTTTGTTGTTGAGAAAACGGCAACTTTACTATTACGTATTAAGGGGTCAATTAGCCTGTACTCTTAACGAGGAAATGTAAGCAGGTTGCAGATGATATCAACTCGGGAATCCTTTTCAATCCTGCTTCACGCACTAAAGGCAAACTGTTGAGGAAGTTGCTTTTCTTCCTTTCACAAGAGCAAAGCACAAGAGGAAACAGACATTCCGTATAAATACAATTTGAGAGAGAATATTGGAGAAAAAGGAACTGGCGACGACACTATGACAAATAATTGATTGAGAGCGCTAATTTCCGACGACACCAGAGCCCTCTCTTTCTCCTCTCAGAACTGGGGAGGGTATTATGGTCCCAGCACTTTTTCTCCTCTTAGTGCTGAAAGATTATACTGGTTATCCCATTAAAGTTGGTAAAATGCCATTCTTGTGTCTTTAAGCTCTCACACAGGAGGTCAACACGAGGCTGCCTGTGCTTACAAGGCAGGCGCGGATGTAATCGGCCCAAAGTTACAATAATTAATGTTAAGCTTCTTTAGCAATGCGTCTCTGAAAGAACGGGTCCTGATAATATACTTAAAGCTGTGCCGGCTGTTTGTGTTGCCACAACGAGACGGGAAGTGTGTGTGCGTGGCATGTGAGAAGAGAAATGCATCCTCCCCCATGCCACTCACGTCGCTGAGCTTAAATCTTTAGTCAAACTAGTGGCTGACGCCACCACAACACTGGCTTTTACCGACGGGCGCGCAAGCACTGGAGAGGTACACACTTCTTCCTTAAAGCTGCAGAAATATGAACTCGCACGCGCGCACACAACAAACGTCACCACGAGAGCCGGAGAAAGATACGGCCTAATATCAAACCCCGGAATATTTACACTTACAGCAGCACCATATTTACATAACCAGCCATACACGCTGTGTCAAAATACACATATCTTTTTCACAGCTACTATACAGCTGAAAGATGCGCCCACATCCGGCAAGGCTCCAGGGCGACAGGTGGACGAGGTGTCGACACAGCACCCAGAACACAGGAGCAGCTGGGAGGGCCGACTCAAACGGCAGCATTCAGATGTGAAGGCATGTGCGCCTCTCTCCTCGCATACAGGACTGAAGGAGAGGATATAGGGGCTGGCTGTCTGTAAACTTGCATTAAGCCCTCACTGTATCCTTCTGGAAAGATTCTCCCGCTCCCCGACGCCCAGACACAAAAAGGGATTAGGGGCTGGTTGCAATGGTGTCAATCTTATCGGCCTCAAGAGCAATTTTTAAACGTATGTTAATCTCGGGGTCTAAAACTCATTCTTCTCTCTTCTCCGTGTGTTGTTTATCTCTTATCACATGCTCAGTAGGTGAGGGGCTGGCTCGCCGGCACGGCTAAATGCCATTATTTGGATAATTGCGTCCATTGTTACGCGTTATATATTCATTTCGAAATTGTATGTGTGTGTAAATAGGCGCTGGGGCCAGGTAGGGGGTTGCGGGGTGTATTCAAAAAGGGGCCAGAGGATTCCGACATGCAAAGAATACATTTGAATGCTTTCCAGTATCTGAGGCTGGAATTTCAATAAAAGAGTTAGATATTTACAGGGCTTTCTTTCTGCACAATAGCCATTCAAGACATGACACCTACACAGTCAAAAGTATATCAGTGGTTCTATTGAGTGGTACTGTAACTCATAAAGACATTAAATGACAGAACCTTGTTGTTATGCTTACATAACCTGCTATGCAAACATAGAAACCATGTAAAACACACAAATGCAGGATGTGACAGCAATACTATTTAAGATAAATGAATTAAAGTGTTATAATTAGAGTAACTAACATAAACGAAGAATATTATATAATTTCAATAAAACCCATATAAATACTTTTACATAATTTCAACATCTATTAACAGCACCCCTCCTCTCCTTCCTATGTTACCGTCATAAGGTTAGGTGAACGCTGTCCCGGCGTTGCAGCTGTGAAGGACACTGCTTCCCCCGGCGCAGAAATAACAAGTTCATTAGGCAAAGGGCCGCCCCCAGGAATTCAAATTCCCCCCCCCGACCCCAGCTGGCTGCTGATTGGCTGGCCGGGGCGGCACTGCGGGCCTCATTAGAGCCCAGCAGTAATTAAGAGTTGTTAGAAAGTGAATTCTCCAACCGCAGATTAGAAAATTAAACTATTTACTGATTACATATTAATAGAAGACAACAATGGCGCTTGCCATAAGCTTGGAAGGCAACCAAGGAATAAATCTGTGTACTTAATTACCATAAACAATGGGGGCATAGAAATGGAGTTTTATGCACACTCCCTCCTGTAATGTGTCTGATATCAGAAGACACTTGACAATTCTTGTTCAATTATCTCTATTATTTAATGTGCTGTGAACTGCCTCTGAGTAAATAAATTAACCACCCCAATTACTTTGAATTCATCTGGGGAGCCCCCGACGTAATAGAAAACGCTGCAAATATTCTGCATTGTGCCTTAACTGGGGAACGGGAGGGGGGGGGGGAGGAAGGAGAGAGAGGAAGGGGAGAAAGAGAGAGATACCGAAATGAAAGACTGAAATGGCATGGCAGGGAGAAAGAGAGGGGGGGAAATGATAAGACAGAGCGATGGGAGAGATAGAAAAAAAAAGAGAGAGAGGGAACAAGAGAAGAGGAAGAGAAGAGGAAGAGAGGGGGGGGCACAGCAAACCTGAACCAGAATTCTGCTGAAGCAGAGAGCAGAAATCACGGGTCAGCCTCATGTCTCCTCAGACATCGTCATCAGACCTAACAGCTGTCCGGGCCATGCACAGCAAAGACACACACCACACCACACCAGGCAGAGTCACACTTCTGAACTTTACCATGGCAAGACCCAGACGGACCGGTAGTCTGCACCTGGGCAATGTTTCCATCTGTACTTCAGTGAAAGGGAATACAGTTTAAGAAAGAAAAAAAAAATCAGCAAAACACAACTTACCCATGTAATTACTTCTATATTACAAGTATTAATTATTTAACCTGGATGTGATCACTACATTGCATGTTTGTACATATGTACTGCATGTATGTACTGTATTTATGTTCCACCATCAAGGTTTAACATGAATGACAAATGAATTACTTTCTAAAGTCCCTTTAGTCAATGGCGGTGATGTCATGTCTAGAAACCCCATTCTTTCTAGATCCTAGCCTCAGTCAGTAAACACAGACCATGCCCTCCGTGTTGCTCTTCAGCCACTAGCAGTGGAGTACCTGGTGTTCCTGAACGACAGGCTAGTCCTGTTCCCCAGTGGGCCGAGACTCCTGCACTCGGCTGCTGACGGGCCCCGCCCCCGCGCTGGGGTAACACACCGCAGCCTGCAAGCTGCACGTCTTGCGGAGCCCCCAGATTGGGCCTTTTCCTGCATGTCCTCCCCCACTCTCTCTCTACATCTCCTGGCCCTCTACACTGTCACTATTGCAATAAAACAGGAATGCAGAAAACATAAAGGTTCCGATGTGCTAAAAACTCAATTGGCACTAAATATAATGGTAGCATAAGTACAGGTTTGACTGGTTGTATATCACGAAAGCTTTCATGTAACAGTGACCTCATTCCAAATTTAGCCCTTGGGCACATCATAAATTGCATTCCTTTTACTTGACTACAGTACTACATCTGTGCTTACCTAGTGCATACTTGTTGCAGACAGTATGAATGAACTAAGGTGGTCAGAGCAGTGCTGGCTTGCATACTGCGAAATGCCACCCGATGCAGTATGAGAGCATACTCCAACATGTGTACTAAGTATTGAAGACAGAGTGAATACTAATAGGATGGTAGCATGCCATCTGAGAGGCAGGGGCTGAGCTGCCAATCCCAGTGGGGAACGGACATGTGCACTGTTGGCAGTTAGCAATTCTAAGGCTTTTATTAGCCTCAGCAGCCGTTAGCATCCTTTCGGACCGGGCTCGGAGCAGGTAAAGCAGGGACTCAGAAGGGTTCCTGCAACCCAGACCGACCCGTATCACGCGGAGGGGTCAAGAGCGTGGAGAAGGAACATCAAGTCCCTCGTAAGCCGAGGAGTTTGGGGGAGAGAGGGAGAGGGAGCAGGGAGGGGGGGGGAGCGCGGCATAAAAGCAGCGGCAGTGTTCACTCCCGCGCCGCGTTTCCACCATTTCATTTGTGACTGATTGTACAAGGTGGTTTGGACGCGTCCGGGGGAATGTCTCTCCCTGATACACCATGGCTATTCTGTCCTCACTTGTCTGTTGCTTCTTCTTTCTACAGAATCTCATTTTTCGGGGGGGGGGGGGGGGGGGGGGGGGGTTGTGTGTGTGTGTAGATATATATATATATATATATATATCTTTTGGCTGAAGGTGTTTGGAAGTAAATAACCTGGCTCCTCGCTGGGTAGAGCGGGCTTTATCAGTGGAAAAAAGCCCTTCAGATTGACACAATGGCATATGGGCTTCGACAGGGGTAGAGGGCATGGAGGGAAGGAGGCGAAAGGAGGAAAGCAAACACAACAAATGGAGAGATAGTCTTGATATCGGCCCAAATGGGATGGGGGGAGGAGGCGAGTAAATCCCACCGTACCAGTTTCCCTCTCCCGCCCGCCCGCCCTCCTCCCATCTCTCCATCTCTTCCCCACCTCACTCCCTCCCCATTTGAGAAACTGACTCTTGGACGGGGGGGGAATTATTGTTTAGTATCATTGACAAGATGCGTTTCTCAAATGTCAGTTACAGACTCAATAGTGTCGTCCCCACCCCCCCTTTTGGCTGTGCACACCGTCATGTTTTTTTTGTTGTTGTTTTTTTTACAAAGCTTTGCTCACCCCACCCACCAAATCTAGCGAAACCACACAATCTTGTGCCGTACACTGCCAAATATTTTTTTTTTTGTGTTGTGTGTTGTGAGCGTGAGTGTGTTGTAGACTATAAGCTGTGTCACGTAGCCATTCAATGTTATTTTACAATTCTGTACCCCCCCCCCCCCACTCTCACCCCCATAACTCAATACAACCCCCTCCACCCCCCCTTCTCTTATGCAGCGTATCAATGAAGGCCAGATATGTACTAGGGGAGGGCGAAGGGCTGGGGGGAGGAAGGGGGTGTATCCTTGCATGGTTGAGCGCACTGTTCAATAGTGTTGAGGCTGGCAAGGCTGAGGCTGTGGGCCCCTGCTATCAGACCCGGTTATCGTTTCCCCATGAAGGCTCCCTTATCACCCGGGCCCAGAGAGGTCTCCCTTCTTCTTCTTCCATCCAGACTCCATCCCCCCCCTTCTCCCTCATCCCTCCATCACACACACACACACCCCTCCACCACCCCCTCTTTTCATATCCACCATGCGGCAAAACTCAACTGAGTGTGTGTGTGTGTGCGCGCGCTTGAAGGGGGGGAGGGGGGGAGCTTCAAAGATGCTCACACACATCCCGACACCAAAAAACTCTAGAAGAGTTTGAGCGCGGTGTGCGTACACGCGTGTGTGTGCGCGTGTATGAACGCTCAATTTGCCAAAACAGTTTTCCAGTGTAATTGGGCTTGGGTACCTGTGTCCATGAGATAGCGCAGCCTCTTCTCCACGCGAGCCGCGCGCGCGTCTATGTGCCTCTGCTCGCTCTCCAGAGCAGCCAGCTCCCCGACCACATACTGACTGGTGTCTTTGAACGCCTTCTGTGAGAGAGCAAGGGTGGAGAGGGAAGAGAAAGGGAGGGGGGGGACAAACACGAGGGAGGGAGGTGAGGGAGAGAGGGAAGGGAGGTGAGGGAGGGAAAAAGATGAGAAGGAAACAGCAGAAAAGAGAGAGGGTGGGAGAGAGCAGATAAGAGGAAAGGAAAGACAGGGTAAAGGGAAAGGGAGAGACGAGGGGGGAAGGGAGCGAGGACTGAGATGGGCGGACGGAGAGATGAGAAGGGAGACGGAGAAAGGAAGTAGGAGAGAGAAGGGAGGAGGAGATAATGGTGAGAGTTCATCGGTGGGGTTGGTGATACAGAACACGTTCAGATGCGTTCTTCTCTAACAGCTACGGAGGAACAAAGCGCTGTTCACAGAGGGAGTTGAGCAGAGGGAGGGTTGAGGCCTGACAGCAGCCCTTGATGCTGCTGCTGTCTAGATGGTTCAGCTTTGTCTGGCATCGTTGTACACAGGCCTACAAACAACGCCGGTTAGTGATAGGCAGCAGCAAAAACTTGGATGGAAGTTGTCGTCTAGGCGAAGTCGTCTTGGCCCAAATCATGTGACCTGCGTCTCTTATTCGGATGCTGTACTGGGTGCTGGAAAACCTGGGTGCTGGTAAACCTGCTGCGTTTCCCACAGGAGTGTGAGAATGTGCTGGATGAACATTGGACCCTGAAGGAAGGTCCAAGGAAAACCTTTTACATTGTGATGCTCCAATGCATCAATTTGGTGCACTCTGAGAGCCAACTTAAGAGGCTAGATCTATGGAGAACTTAGTGCACTTGTAGGCAATGTTGTGCTTTAGTAAACAATTGAATCATAAACACATTGGTTATATAGATAAATATATATTAAAAAAGTAACACCCACAAAGCATAGTTAACGACAGAGTTGAACGCAGTTCATAATGATCATAAAACTAAATCGACTAGATTAGAGGAGATCCATCAAAGAAATGGCAAAAATGTGTTCCGTGTTGAACGTTATGTCTCAGAAAGAAAATATGTTACATAATGAGGCGTGAAATGTTTTGGCTTCATCATGAAACTATGGCACGACTCGAGGTTTGGGCTGCCACAGCCTAGGGAACCATATGTAAACACTGGGAGTGTAAAGGTAGGTAGTCCTACTGCATTCTGTTGTCTTAAACATTCTTTATGTCACACACACAAACCTAATTGGATGATGAGAGGTTATACTGTGTGTGTGTTTATGTGTGCCTGGGGAACGAGGCGAATGGGGTCACTATTCCCATCCTGCCCCGCCCAATTAGGGCTGAGCGTCCTCGGACCTCGTCTCAACCCTCCTCTTTCTAGTAAAACCACATTTCCATCAGCGCCAAGTCTCTCTGTCTCATCACCCCCACTCCCCCCCCCCCTCATCACACAGCCACCCACTCTCACAAGCAGGCCCTAAGCTCCACCCACTGGGACGTTAAGCTCCACCCACTGGGAGGTTTAAACACACTCGCCCGGGCACACACAGACGTTGATGGTTTCAGACCCTGTTTGACCTCCCCTTCACCGCTCTCGTCCTGTTTAGTATACTCCTGAAGAGGACGCCTCCTCCAAAAAGTGTGTGTAGGGGTTGATGTTTATTCATATGTGCCACTAAAGGATGGCCAGGAAATATCTACTGTAAATGTTTTTTCCTGCTGATGCACTCTATTTTCTTAATAGGAATGAAACTAGTAAGCGGAGAGAGAGAAACTTAACATTTTTTCGATTCCACACAGGACAGCACTTTTTCCTCCTGCGCTCTCTTCAAATGAGTGTGTGTGTGTGTGTCTGTCAGGGGGCTGATTCCCAGAACCCACCCCTCCTCCCCCCCAACACACACACACACACTAACCCCTTCTTGTGCGCCCGCGCCTCTATCACCATATTTTTTTCCCTGGCAAATCAATTTTACACATGATCAGCCCACTCCCCTTGCTGCGCTCGGCCCGGCCGTAATTAAGAGCTGGGAAATTACCATATATATTATATTAATGCAAACATCATTCAGCAGGTAATTCTTGGCTGATCGGGATAATGGAAAGGTTCAACACCCATTAACCCTGGGGCCCAGGCACTGGGGGGTGGGTGAAGGTGGGGGGGCAGAAAGAGATTTGCCCATAGTCTCCCGTGACACACACACACGCTGACTCTACACACTCCATTTCAAACAAACTGACTTTTAAAACACACGTCTACGCACGCTCTCTTCAAAAGCGAGGGGCCTGCGATTATCTGCTACTGTAATAATTACAATCTCACAGCCTCATGCCCCCCCCCCCCCCAAACCACCCCCCTTGTTAGATCAATACAGGAAATCTCTTTGTGAAGGGGAAGGAGGAAGTGGACCCTGATAGACATATCTAAGGGAAGGGAGGGAGGGACGGAGGGACAGAAGTCGAGTCCAATTAAGAATGCATGACAGTACTTCATCTTCCGTTGGCCGGCGCACGTCCACATCCATCAGGCCGCCTCTGTCCTCTGCTGCTCTCCTCAGATCCTCGGGCACCGACCTCTGCCTCTTCACCTCTGGAAGACAGGAGGTGGGAGAGTGTGAGGGGTGCGGGATGAACCAGTTAGAGGTGCAAATACATAATGACAAGTGTGAAGGGGAGTCAGGTGGCTGAGCGGTGAGGGAGTCGGACTAGTAATCCGAAGGTTGCCAGTTCGATTCCCGGTCATGCCAACTGACGTTGTGTCCTTGGGCAAGGCACTTCACCCTACTTGCCTCTGGGAATGTCCCTGTACTTACTGTAAGTCGCTCTGGATAAGAGCGTCTGCTAAATGACTAAATGTAAATGTAAGGTGCATGTGGGATCGTGAGGGATCGTAAGGGAAAGGACTGCATCGTGTGCGCAGGGTTGTGTGACGATATGGTGTGTGTGTGTGAAAGGATTGAGTTTGAGGGTTTGCCTGACTGTATGGCGTGTGTGACTGTATGGTGTGGGTGCGGGGTGTGCTGGAGATGTTAACATGAATTCCCGCAAGTGAGAAGGTGTGTGTCTCTTACCTGGTCTGGTCTCTACATACTGACTGAAGGACTTGAGCTGGGTCTTCCTGACGGCGGAGTCCTTGTTGAACACCACAGGACTGCGCAGACGCTCCGAGGCCTTGCGTAACCTCTCCGCTCGCAGCTCCTCGGCGTTACTCTGTGGAACACACACGCACACGTATGAAGGCCTGGACGCACCTGATTTGACACGCAGCAAGGCCACTGGCACGCAGTAACACAAGGCCACTGGCACGCAGTAACACAAGGCCACTGGCACGCAGTAACACAAGGCCACTGGCACGCAGTAACACAAGGCCACTGGCACGCAGTAACACAAGCCTAGACCAGGAGCTGTGGCAAAGACCAGTAGATATGTTCTTCGAAATAGTTTGCATTAAACGTCCACACACACACACACGCACGCACACGCACGCACGCACACACACGCACACACTCGCACACGCACACACACACACACACTCGCTCATGAGTCGAGGAAAAAAAAAAACTGGGACTGAAAAGACAAAGAAAACGAGGCAATTAAGTTGACTTTCAACAAAACCCACAGCCAGAAAATATATTCTGATTATGCAAAACGCAAAGCACTATTGTTTTCAAAGTGAACATGTGTTAAAAAATAAATAAAAAAAGGATACACGCTTGCTACTCGCGCTATCGAGTCAAAAAGGGGCGCGCTGAAAGAGTCTATTACGAGGTAGGCCCCCCCCACCCACCCAATAAGCCGAGTGGAAACGCCGGCGTCTTGCTCTGCCTGCCGCTGCCGCCGGTAATAAGACGACGGAACGCGTAATAAAGTTGACAATTAGAGGAAGACGTTCCACTGCTGGAGACGCCGGGGGCATAGTTAAGCAGGGTGCAGAGGAGGGATAATAGAGAGGGCACACACACAGTTGAGTCTGCTTGTCCTCAAATTATAGATTTCAAAACAATGTCGGCAATTAGGCCTGAGTATGCCTGCTTTGACAGTGAGCCCCTACGATCATTTCTGCTGAAGCACTGCTTATAGAAAAACTGTTTTATTAGGGGCCCGGTGGCCAATTTAAATCTGTCGGGATGAGCGCGTGGAAGCTCTGGGGACACTGTTGTTTTCATTATATATTTTTTTCTGTTGTTCCCTATGTAGCCCATCAACACGCAAAGTTGTAATTTGATTCAAATTCGTGTGCCACGCATTGGGTGTTGTTTGTGAGGGAGAGAGG